>NC_050594.1:4683618-4738618 GCF_013368585.1 Megalops cyprinoides | reverse complement strand
TTTGAATATGCAAATTATGAATCTTTGCTGTATTTAAACTATTTGCGCACATAAATTGTATGTTTTGAATAAATGTTCTGCATAAACGAACCCCTTTACCAGCGCTCTGATTGAAAGCACTTCTTTTCTTTGAAGGTAAATACCTGAGGTGCTGACTCCGTTTATTATTTTGTATTCATGTGAGAGCTAAGCCTAAGAAATTAAGAAAAAAAAAATGCGTTTAGTTAATGAGAGCAGGTGGCGGGATGAAATCCACCAGGACGCCTCTGTTGGTAATTAAGAAATGAATTGTGGGTAGCTGAAAGTGAGGAGAGTGACACAGCACCTGCTGACACAGGAGGCCAGGGGAGTGCAGTAAGCTAAGGTAACACTCTCCGGGGGCTTGGAGCCACGGTGGAATCATGGCTCTTTGGAATTCCACAAGGCCAGCCAATGGGGAAACAGACTGACCGAGGTCAAAGTTCACAGAGGCTGTATTTATAGGTGGAAGGAGCATGCGGAGTGGCCTCTGTCAGAGCCGTCCTGGGATGAGTGATGGAAACGGTGAAAGGAGAGGGTGAATTTCTGGCTGGAGAGAGAGAATGCCGTTGATTTACGAATCAAAAGCAGCGTGCGAGCCTAGTGGGTTCGGGTTAGGATTTTAATGAGTGATAGGGGGGCCAGAGGGGTTATGGTTAGTGCATTAAAAGAGAAAATTGAGCCAAAGTGTTATGGTTAGGGTACAAAAAGGTGAGGTGGGGACATCATGGTTGCTTCTGCGTGTTTGCACTTGATAGGTGGATGACTCCACTGATGTCAGCGGTTGTCTGAGGACATGAGAGAGAGAGTGAAAAGGTGGAGACTGACCGACTGTGAACCTGAAGGACATCGGGGCTTCTGTGAGGCCTTCGCACAGCCTGGTGTGAGACAGTCAGTCACGGAGGTTTAGAGAGCTGGTGAAACGTGGCTCAAAGCACACAGAGGCGAAAGTCTGACATGTCCCAGGGTCATGTGAAAGGGGGCGGAGCTCAAATGAACTGATGTCATTACATATTCATTTATTGAATGTGTTTATCCAGAGCAACTTCCATGACCAGTGTGGCAGGGCTCATAATTAAAAAAAAAACAGTTTTCACAGATGCAACAAAGAGCAGAAATAAGTGGTAGAGAACAGCCAGAACTCCACTAAAAGGCATCAAGGCGAAAACCGGCGCTGACAACAAAAACACAAAAGTTATAAAATAAAATCGCAGCGCCTAACGAGTACCCCGAAGAGCAACATGCATCACGCTAAAGTGAACATAAATCCTGCCAGCGATCTATAAAAGCAGCGTGAACATAAATCACGACGTTGGTGTGGTATCGGCCGGCGAGGGTGACGCACGCCGAGCTGGCGGGAAACCTGGGATCGAGCGTGCAAGAGCGAGGGTGATCGATGCGGGTGCCGGGCAAGAGAGAGGCGGCGGGGCGCAGGGCTTTGATGGAGACCCGCCTGACACATCGCTGCTGGGGTTTTTTACAAACACTTTTCTACTCTCAATGCAACAAACTGATGCAATCGCACAGGAGCCCAAAGAATCAAGAGGTGCCTGAGAGTACTGAGATGAGGAAACCCTGCCTGACCTTTGACCCCCCCCCCCCCCTCGCTCTGTACCTCAGCGACATGCGAGTTTGTGGGAGATCGCAGCGGAAAACGCTCCACTTTCAAAAAGGGTGCCGATTTTAGCCCGTCTCCCTTTACAGAGCGAGCGCTCCATTTGAACACTTCTGTTTGCTCTCACGGATTGTGAATAATAATGAGATTCTGCACTTCATACATATGTAATTACCTGAAACTAACGCGCATAGCGAAAGTATCAAGCCAGGAGTGTTGGAGAGGCAATGAAAGCACAGCAGGTAGTTTTATAATGGAGAGTTGGCTGGGAAACCGAATATACATAAGCCTCAACAAAGACCGCTTGCTAACAGAAACCTCAGAATCAGAAATCGGTTAAACTGCAGACAAATTGTTGAAAAATTCAATGAGAATGGAGTCTTATTTTAACAGCAGTTATATGTACAGTAGGCTACATATACAGAGGGCAGGGGGCTATATGAACATCAATTGATAAGGCAGTAATATAGAGTACAAAAGGTGACTTGGAGGACTAGGCCGCAGCACAACACTGTAAACTTCGGGTTCTGAAATGCACCAAACCCATTAGCCCAGTGTTTGTGAACACAAATGGATTCGTTGATTTTAAAATACGGAAGCAATCCCTGGAAATGAATCAAGGAAACAGTTCCTCCTGAATCACTCCCAGTACATAAAATGCGCATAAAATGTAGACATCCAACTGGTTCAAATTTCCTTTGAAATGGATGAAAAATCGAACCAAGCCGAACCAAGCCCTTGGGAATAAACTAAGGGTGAAAAGGCTCTTGAACCTCCTATGGATTGAGAAATCACTTTGCTTCTAGTATTGATAGCTAAGTAGCTAGCGATAGATTGTGGACATTATTTAGTGAGCTAAGAAAGGAATGTGGACATTTTCTGTGGCGCATTAGTGAAATCAGTGGTGTGTCCACTTGATTCATGTATCAGATCAGTATGCAATTAACAGCTCCATCAGATCTAATCAAGAACTCAGCTGGAGCTAAAACCACCATACCTGGTTTGGGAAACACAGGCCTGGAGAATGAAACACAATTAGAAACCACCTCAGATGCCACCTCTCATTTAAGGAGCAGCGTAGGATGGCAGGTGATGCACCTGTGTGTGTTTCCGACGGCGACGGTGATCTCAGGTCTGAAAGTAGTTTCAGTGGTTTCCGGTGTATTGGGTCACAGAGACCGGGCTGTGGACTTTGCTGGGGTCTTAAATCATCTGTCAATCTCCAGCTCATTAAGGCGGCTGGTAGTTTGTATCATTCTATGATGTCTTAGGAACAACAGGTAGTTACTATATGGATACGGCTCTGTATGGGGTGGCGGTTTAGCATGTGGTAAGGAGCAGGACTTGTAACCAAAAGGTTGCTGGTTCAATTCCTCACTGAGACACTGCTGCTGTATCCTTGGGCAAGGTACTTAACTCAGAATTGCCTCAGTAAATATCCAGCTGTATAAAAGGATAATGTAAAAACTGTAACCTGTGTATGTCGCTCTGGATTAGAGCGTCTGCTAAATGCCAATAATGTAACGTAATATGGTCTTTAATGGAGGCTGCAACTCTGTTATGGCTTGATGTGAGTTCATTGTGGTGTTGCAAAGTTTCTGTACAAACCACAGGTACCACCATTTTGAAATATCATTAAAAAGGGAATCACGGAATGTGCCTGGCCCTCTCCCAGGTGTCCTGCCACTGTATAAAACAATGCATCTCTCTGTATGTACAGCTTCAATGGCACTAATGTAGAGTCAGGTTCAAACGGCTCTGCATTTTAACGTCTTTGAGACTCCTACATAGGCAAGTAAAGCTCTTCCTTATCCTAAAGATATTATATAGAAATATTTCTTGTTTTGGTTCTACAACATGCATAGAGTATTTTTAAGGTATTGGGGGGGACTATGTGTGATTTGCCAGCAATGAATCCCCCTTTGATATTTTACGAGATATTTTGTTTTTCTTTTTGAGATTTGTGTGTCATGACTGCGATCTCTTATAGACGAATGTTGTTGTAGTTTCTAGTAAATCATTTCTGTGGCTCCAAAGTAGCAAGCTGGATGTGTAGTGTATGCACATGTATGTTGGTGTGTGTGTTTGGGTATGTACGTGTATGTGATGTGTGTATGTATGTGTGTGTGTGTGCGTGCGTGCGTGTGTGTGTGAGAGTGTGTGTACGTGTGCTGCGTGTGTGTGTGTGTGTGTGTGTGTGTGTGTGTGTATCTGTGTGCGTGCGTGCATATTTGTATTTGGGGAGTGCATCTGTGTGCTTGCGTGCGTGTGTGTATTTGGGGTGTGCATCTGTGTATGTGTGTGTGTGTGTGTGTGTGTGTGTGTGTGTGTGTGTTTGTGCGTGTGTGCGTGTTTGGGGTTGGCTCTTGGGGTATCTGCAGCAGAACTGGCTTGGAGGGGATCAGCTGCACCCAGGGCCCCGGGCAAGCTCAGAACAGCTCAGCAGTGATTTAACATAAGGTCAGGGACACTGTGAAAAAACCACAGAGAGAGGACGTTTCAGCTCGGCCTTGCCACTGAAAGGAGGGAAAAAACAGACTAGCTCATGCACACAAGCGCTCGCACACACACACACTTATTTCAGCATGCATGCAGTCGTCATGTGGTTATGATTTCATGAATCCATAAGGAGAATCAAAAATTGAAAACAGCATCTTCGCGTAACCTTATGCAGATGAGGGTTGTTTTTTTGTTCTCTCTCCTTGGCTTCGGATTGGTAATTAGCACGTTTATTTGGTCTCTGCTCTTTTCCTCCGAAACGCCCATGCAGGTGGGTCTGTGAAAGCCCATCCTTAGTGAGTCAAGGGGTCACCCCGCGCATTTAAGAAGGCAAGCTGTGTGAGGAAAAATAACCGATAAACCAGCCCTTTGTGCGCAGATCTCCATTTCAAGCAAGCACAATATGTTTTAGGGAATGCGTTTGATATCCCTGGCGAACCCTTACCTTTTGCAGCACTGTCACGTTTGAAGCTCCAACTGTTGTGAATGGGGCCATATGGTTAACGGATTAAAAAAAAAAAAACGTAAGACGAGGATCAATGGAAAGTATGGATTTTAATGGTGGGGCCCTTCTATATAAGATCAAGTTGTTGAACATCAAACCTGTTTCCACTGATGTTTGAGAACATCCAGCTATCCGCAGAGACAAATGAAATGCTTTATGAGAGAGCTGGGAATTTTATTATTAGCATGAATTTTCCATGGGTGTGGCCTTCCCAGCAGAAAAAGTGGGCCGCTCTGCGGCAGCAGTGTGGTAAGGATCAGGGCTCATAACCAAAAGGTTGCCGGTTCGATTCCCCACAGGGACACTGCTGCTGTACCCTTGAGCAAGGTTCTTAAAGTTTCAGTAAATATCCAGCTGTATAAATGGGTAACATGTAAAGCTGTAACATATGTAAGTATCTCTGGATTAGAGCGTCTGCTAAATGACAGTAATGTAATGTAATGCATTGGTGGGATGTCACACCGTTTAGGAGAAGCAGTAATTCACATGGACGTAACATTTGCATGCTGCGTGCCGCTACTTAGCCACAGCTTCACCAAGAGCTGGACACACATGAACGCACACTCGCATGGTTTAACATGTTTCGAGGACACAGGCAGAGCCACGGGCTTTACCCGCAGGAAAGTCCTGTAAGGCACGTACAGGCAATGACCACAGGAAGGTATTTAATCACAGGGCCAAGCAACAGATAAAAAAAGACACAAAAGAGACTAATACGTTCCATTTCGGTAATGTTCAATCAGATAAGTGAACACTTGTAACAAGCACTTAAAAAAAACACGAGATAATCAAACAAACTGAGAATCCATTGGGCCCTAGGAGTGTAATCGTAGCCAAACGTCTGCATCGTTTGTCTGAAAAACAAACATGCCAACGTCCCTCTGAACAACACAAAACACAGTGTGTTCTGTGACGAAATTGGCTCTGACCACCCCCCCCCCCACCCCCACCCCCAAAAACCCACACACGTCACACCCATTTTGAGCAGCTCCAGCTGGGGTTGACTTTGGTCGCCCTTCTCGAGCGAAGCCTCCAGCTGTGCGTTTATATAAGTCTTCTAGGCAGATGCTGGTCTCCATGGCAATTTGGGGGTCATTGAAGAACATGGACCTGTTGTTTTCGGTGTGTCTGCGAGACGAGAGAGACATCTGCGTGACTCCATTGTGGAATGGATAGGTGGGACAGCATCGCTGAGAAGGGTGGCGTTTCAGGATTATCATTGTCGCATTTCAGCTGAAGCTGTCCAGCATTTTAAATTTGGTACGATGAATGTCATTCAGAGCTCTACAGGTAGATGTCTGGCAAGCTCACCATAGCCCACATTTATAAGATTGTTGCAATTTCATGTTCCTTTATCACCTTTACAGTTTGCAGGAACTATATTTTGAATATTGACCGCATAGTCTTCCCAGGTCTAAAAAAAAAAAAAACAGATGATGAAAGTTTTTGAGCTTCTGTTCTGTTTGCGCCACATATCAGCTATTTTTTAGCAATTAATGAGAGATGCACTGTGGCTGTTGGGATATTTTGTGGTTGTTAAATATAATGCAATATATTAATATATCAGAAAACAAGTTAACCCACATCTAGCATTTGTTAAAGTAGTGTTGTGTTTTCTCTCAAATGACCACTGAACTCATACAGGAGGGTGGGACAGTGAATACAACCCTCTGATATGCTACTTTTCCCACTGCAGTCATTGGCCAGGGCACCACAATGAGCTCAGTGCCTGTTGGGTCAGGGGGGACAGCTTCGCTGATGTTACCCAGGCAACCTGCAGGGGCCTGACGAGTCACGGGGTTCCTAAGAGCGGCGAGACGAGCAGCCCCTGCCGCTGTGGGCAGTCATCGTTGGCTGATGAGAGAGACCATGGGCTGCAGTGCTACACAATGGTGAATCTTAAGTTGACTTGGTAAGTAACTGTATCAATGCATCCAATACTACGTGAGTTGACCAGCACCTGCAATGTTGGGCATTAAATATGGTTACCCGTGTTGCAGATATACTAATACAACCACTGTTCCTGTTACTGTTGCTAAAATTCAAGTATCTGTCGCCATGGAAAGGTTATTCAGGTGGGTGTGTAGCATACAGGCACACTTATTCATATGAACAATTTATTTGAATAAATGCTGAAATTCACAGGTAACTGACTTGTGAATGCTGAAAACATGTGGTGCACTGAAATACATTACCAAGTCTTTAGCGTTGGTTCAGCCATGTTGAATAAACAAAATATCATTTTTCTGATTTCTATATAAACAGTGAATAACGATCCAGAGCAGATCGTCAGATCATTTCGCGTGCGTTTTCCACGGGAATGGAGGTCTTGCGTTTACTATTTAAGTTTTAGCACGTCAGCTAACAAAATCCTTTCCTGTTCTCCTGGCTAGAAGCGCCGGCGAAGAACAGCATAAACGTGAAACACCGTGTTTCACGTTCATGACGAGCCCCCAAACTCGATTCGCATTGCTGCGTCAGATCTGACTCAAAAAAAAAAAAACAGTTAAAAACACTAGGTCTTCCCATTAAAACCCCCCCGCCAGGCAGCGGCTCCACTCTTTGCGCAGGGAGAGAGGAGGGCAGAGAGTGTTTCCCGGACCATGGTCCACTGATCTGAAACACCTCTCGAGTCCCAATCCTGGCACACGGGTCTGGCGGTGCGCCCCTTGGCCGCACGGCTCTCCGGACCACAACCATCCATTAAACTGTTATAGCCGATCAGACGGTTTGATTACATGGCGCTAGGAGCGAGGCCAGATCGCATTCGTTAGCTCAGCCGTGGAAGAAAGAAAGAAAAAAACTAGCAAAACAAACAGACAGACGGCACTGGAAGCGACCGACCGCGTCAGCCACCCTCCGCTGAAACGGCTGCTCCCCGATGTGAGAGAGTCGGGATATTGGCTGAAAATGGAGAGAAAATCACGGCAAAAAAAAGTAAAAAAATCGATGCGTCTTTAATGTGAAAATGCGAAAAGGCACTGCGCCTTTTGTAACAGAAATTAGTTAACCGCCAGTGTGTGGTACATTTACATTTTTGTCATTTAGCAGTCTTATGCCGAGCGATTTACGAAAGTGCATTAAAAAAGAGAACCCGCTCGGAGTTGGTGAGGCCCATTGTTTGCGCTTCTGTATTGCCTGCACGCTCTCTGTAGCTTTTCATGTCATATCTGTGCAGGTGATATTACAAATTATGATTCGTGGAGGAAAGTAATACTAATGGAAGAGGCCTTGGTGAGTTTAATTGTGTTCAAACTGTCTGCCTGCAGCGAGGTTTGTAAGAGGCAGCGTGTAAAGATAATGCAGTGCGTTCGCAATGAAACCATCAGCGCAGCGCATGGTATCTGATACACGCATAAGCCATTGGCATGAAGTGTCCTACTAGAAACTTGTGTGGTTGGTGACATGAGTCTGAATGTGTTGTTTACAAGAAACAGACAACGCCATATAACATTATACAGCACAGAGGGTGTCCTACTGTGCACGACTACTTAAGTCTAATGTCAGCTCAGAAAATTTCATATCATTCTAATATCACAGCAACCCGTTGAACGGGGCAATCAGTTGACAAAATGCATTTATATCATGGATTCGGAAGGCACTGGCATAAAGTACAATTAAGTGGTGTAACTTCTGATTCTTGTAACAAATTATCCGCCTTCCTCGCGATCAAGCTGGAGGTGTTCGGAATGAAATAAAGCGTTTGATGGCCGTAGCTTTGTTCTTCTATTACAGTCAAATGCATGTACGCAAGAACGGTTATCACCTAAAAGGCTGCCACATTATTCTCTTTCAAGTCTGAGGTGAGTTCAAGCACAAAACAAATCTTCCCGTCTTTGATGAGAGTGAATAGGAAAAAAGCGAGGAGCGAGGCCGTTTGCTTGTACACGGGCTGGTAGAAGTTAAAAGGTAAACGGGAGCACTTTCCTTGCAGTGACCTTGACACGTTTCTGAAGCAGAGAGCCATCCTTTCATCTCAATTCACACCCATAACAGCCGAGCTGTGAGCGATGCTCCACACAGGGAGAGGTCCATACTTGGAGGACGAGAGAGAGAAAAAAAAAAAGAAATAAAGCAGTCAGACCCAAACGGTCAAAGCAGTATCGATATTGTGGTGAAACACAGTGCAGACGAGGAGAAATGACAGTTATACCAAGTGTTGCTGTTTTACCCAGTGCTTGCATTGAGTACATGCGCTTAGGGTGTGAGAAGAAGTTGTAGAAGTGGATTGGCACCTGTGTGGAATGTAATATTAATTAATATTCACCAGGTACATATGCTGCTTTTTATGCAGCTTACGTGTGTCGGTAATACAGAACTTTACAGGGAGACATTATGAGAAAAAAACGAAGATTTATTGAAAATGTAGGGGAGGCATCCACACAGAAATGTGACTACAGTTAAGACATTGCATATAAATGTGTTACAGCAAAGAAGTTAATTTGAATATATTTGTTCGGGATCTGTTTTGATTTGTTTGCAACTATGTATAGAGTTTGGTGATTCCATATGGTACATTGTACCCACAACACCAAGCTTTCAGTTTTTGTAAGTCAATGGCCTTGTGTTACTCAAAGAATGCTTCTAATGCTCAAAGTGTGTTACAGAAGTTAGACAGGTCCGGTGGCACATGGATGAACCTTATCACCTTTTCAGAGAATTCATCTTGTATTCAAGTCTCTGAGCAAGTTTGTTACAGAGTGTTAACATTAACATAGCACATTACATAATTTTCAAGGCAACTTACAACAAACAGAGACTATGTATGCTAAAAAATGCAATAAATAAATAACAAGGACAACAAGACTAGCTGAATAATGATTATTATTCTGGTGCATTATTCAGAATGTTTATATTTCAGCACAGGAAGAAGTTTAGTGCTCTGTTGGTTCTTACACTTGCCCTCACGTATTGGTGACCAGACCACCACAGACTGGGGTCACTGGTCAGGGTGTGATTTGGGTCTCGGCAGTTCTCAGCCCACCTAATATTGTGTCACGTGTGCCAGTGTCCCTTAATACACCAAAATCAATTCAAACATGTTCAGATCAGAGCCAGCTGACTGGGTCTGAAAACTCTGTTTCCACCACATATACATTACATTATTGGTATTTAGCAGACACTCTTATCCAGAGTTCTTTTTTTACCCATGTTAGCCATTTATACAGCTGAATATTTCCTGAGGTAATTGTGGGTTAAGTTCTGTACCTTGCCCCAGTGTACAGAAGCACTGCCCCAGCAGGGAATCAAACTGGCAATCCCTCGGTTACAAGTCCTGCTCGTTAACCGCTATGCTACACTGCCGCCCGGATTTCCACATTCTGTATCTCATCGTTTCCCAGCTCTCTGCTTGCTTCTGAATGGTGGAAATACTGTAAGCTGACCTTTGAACCTGTGACCCCAAAGCAACTCCGCTCCAGATTTCACCTTGCACTCTTCCTCGTGTTTCTCAGGTGCGGTGCGAATGTGTCTTGCGGCAGTGCAAAAGGTGGTGTGGAGGTTAGTTGTAGATGTCTGATTTTAACTTTACCCTGCCAAAAATATGGCGCTGCGGCCATGTCTTGCAAAAATCAGGTCCAAAGCCACATTGGGTTAAGCTGCAGTGTATAGTAGACTAAAAAGGTCTGCAGTAACAAGCGGTTGGAAATTCAGGCAGAATCAGATAATGACAGCAAGGACATCTGTACTCTCTGAATTCTGTCGCATTTGGAAAGTTTTCCCCTTTTGCACCTTATACCAGTAAAGCCTCCTTGTAAATGGCTGAACATCAGTTTTTTTTTTATCTGTGTGATCTGTTGCAGTTTTCTCAACATAACTGTAAATGTTATATTCCTGCCCCTAACACCGCATGCAGTAACAGAAGGCATTGACTGACAGATTGTTGCTTTGCGTGGCATAAAGAAGCTGTTTCTAGGCATAAATAAGTATGTTGAGTAGGCATGAAGCTGCTCTGCATTTAAATGATGGGTCTGATTTGCATACGCCTGTTTCATATGGACTCACGTTGTCCGGAATCAGTTTTCACTCCTGGTTTGTTCTAACTTTCTGTGATGGCAGCAAGCCTCTGCTTCTCTCTCACGCGTGCAGATTTCCGTCCTCATGCAGCCACGGCCAGGCACAAGAGAACCTCGTTCCTCTCGTGACCTTGCCGAAAAAAAGAGAGAGGACATTCATCCTGGCTCCCCGAGGAGCAGTCAGCTCAAGGTGAGAAGCACTGAACCCTTTCCACCAGCTGGAACTCGCCGAGCTCTGCGGGGGATCAGAGACTATTTAGAATGCCCGAGGTCGGCCTCAGCCAGCACCAGAAACCACGCCACCTCCCCCCACCAACCGTTCCGAGCCGCTTGGGCGAACGGCCGGCCGAAAGGAGACCAGCCAATAGGAAACCGGCAGCCCGCATGCATGTGTTTTGTGTTGTATTTTGCATGTTTTTGCGCTGTGTTTTGACGGTTGTTTTTTTTTTTTTTTTTGTGCTATTAGCATTTGAAAGTAATTAGCCTTCCACGGTGTTTTGAATAACCACAGGCTAGTTATAGTCTGAGACTGCTCTATGTACAGCGCAAAGAGTGGCTTTCTTGCTTGAATCTACTCATTCTGTGGACAGCTTGAGCCTCAGACACATTTTATAGTAAATGTAATTGACATATGTAATTACATAAAACAAGAGCCAGCATGATTGTACTGAACCTCATTACTACAGCACACCATATGTGAGATTCATATCAACTTTCCTGACTGTGGGCTCTTGAAATGTGTACTGGTGTATTTGTTGATAGAATGGCAGCAGTGAGACTCCCAGGATGGACAGTTTACCGCATATGTCTCTCACTGGAATCACTTGAACCTCACTGCCGTTCAGGCCTGGACACCAGCATGCTGAGGAAGTGAACAATCTTCAACAAAATGCCAAGTGATCGCTTTGTGGTTCGTATTTATGGAAAAGGTGGCACAGTGCTGAGACACTGAACACACCTCCTTTGTCCTCTTAGCAGCAAAGGGCTGCTCACCAGCTACTGTGCTTCTAAGGGTCGAGGAAAAATGGAAGGCACGGCCCTTCCGTCTGCAGAAAGGATAAGTACACTGGTGGTGATCAGGTGTGGAAGTTGTGTTGTGCCAAATCTCAGCAGATTATTGCACTACTCCGGCCCTGGTGTGGAGGGTCTGAAGTACAATTGAACGAGAGCGCTACACCTGGTCCCAGCTGGACCAGACGGGCATATACCTGGCTCAGTGCTGTCTGATGTAGAACAGTGTTAAATCAGATGTAATATTGTCTGTGGATTTTATAACAAGTGGACCTTCAGAGGGCACGTAATTGTGAAGCTTGACGGTCGTGGTGTGACTGACGTTTGAACAAGCAGAAATAAGACAGCAACAACAATGGGGCCGTTCATGTGTCTGGAAAAGTTTTGAAAGATTGGCTGTTGAAAACAACCTTTGAAGTTTTGAAAACTCAGGATCAGATGGTATTTATTTTCAATGGACGTATTGCAGCCAAAAGACTGAATGTAGCCATTCTGAGTTATTATTTCATTGATAAAATTTTTCAGCTTTTGACCACCCTTGTTGGTAATTTTTGGATGCTATTTTCTAGCAATCCAGGCTATTCAGGTTTTTGTGTTGAAATATGCTACAATAGAAAATTTTCTACATTCATTTTAGAGTGCATATGCATCAAAAAAATCAATATCATAACACTATGTTGCATAAACATGCTTGATAAATAGAGATTTGTTGTTAGGCACAAACACAGAGATGCAGCTTTTCCTCTGTGCTCACTCGCCGACTCTGGACTCAAGTTTAATCAGTTGGTGTTTATTCTTCAGAAGTGCCCAGAAACTCCTTAGGATGGTGCTGGGTACCTTCAGCAGACCTTTCCACAATGCATTCTCAGAACCCATTTGCAACGAGATGGCAAGTCTGTACTGATGGGACTGGTTGTAAGAAACGGCAAAACTTTGCTTTTGATCTTTATGTTCGATCTCAGCTACCCCTTTCATAAATTCTGTGACGTCTGAATCAGCATCCATTCCTTTGTTTCTGTTTTCTGGGGGAGTAGAGGAGGTGGAGAAGCTGTTGTTAGAGTTTTGGTTAGGCTGGAGTGTTAGGGCTGGAGTCCAGTTGGGGCGTAATTTAAGCCCAAAAATCTGCACTGCCAGAGTGGGTTTTTCTAAAGAATACCTCTAAGCACCCTTTAGGATTATGACATAAAAATTAGAAGTAATTTTTAATGTAATGTAAGTCTCAGTCATCAGTGAAATCCCCCCAACACACATACACACACACAAACACACACACCTACACACACACACACATCGTGTTACACACAAATCCTCAGTCTATACAGCAAACATTCTGAGCAGCCGTTGCTGCGTTCATTATGAACCACATACAGTTAAAATATTGAACAGGCCAGTCAGTTTAATTAATGGAACTGCCAGGCTCGGGAGGAGAATCCTTCAATTTCAGCTGGCAGTTTTGACACATTGAGCGGGGCTTAAATCCATGACTCTCCTTCGCCATCGGAAAGGTTACGGCCAAGCAATAAAGCGCCGGGATTCAAATGTGGAAATCGTTACCTTCCGTGGGGGAGAGTCTTACGATTCGCGCAGACCCCCGTCCCGCCGGTGTCGGCGCACATGCATCAACACGCGTGAGAATCAGATTAGACGCTGCCCTTATGAGTATTAATAGAATTGTCCCGAGCTGTTAGCCCATGACGTTTGGCTGCAGACCGAATTACAGCGTGACTTGGCTGTCCTTCAAGCCTCGTGTGTACACAGCGCTGCCTGCTCCTCATTCTGCAGCCGAGAGATACTCTCAGTTCATAAACGCCAATATCAGCATGCTAAAATAGTCGCTGGAAAAATTAGATAAGACTACATTCCATGCAGAGAATCTCTGGTGCAAATTGATCACTTCTTGTTCAGCAGACCAATAATTCAGAGTTATATAGTTTGCATGTATGAACCTAGAACACTTCTGAAATGTGTCGTTCCTGTCTACATACTGTCATTTGCCCTTCTAGAAATAGACGTTGTCAGTATATTATTGACATTATATTGTTATTATATTAGTATTATTAGTAGTTGAACACAATATATCCCCTGAGTTAAATCAAAGCTGCCAAGTTATGTTAGGGCAATTCAATTAAAAAAAAAATCTGCCATTATATTAATGTACAGCAAGATGGTAGTACTGGGGTTGTTTTATTGTAATACCGGCAGTATGGCGCTTTCCCTTTGGACAGCTTGCCTTGTTTGATTGAATCTAATGAGATTTTTTTGAAGTGGGTGCAATGAAATTCTCACATAAAGAGGTTAAAAGAAAAAAAATGGAAAAATTCAAATTCTCTGTAACTGATCTGAGCTTTTACAGTGTATATCTGTTGATAGCATTTAACAATTAAAAGCTGCCTATCCTGACGCCTGAAGTTTCCCCTTCAATGTTCTCGATATCCTATGCAGTTTTGTGGTAAAGTTTTAGGATCCTTCCTCCACGAGAAGTTACTTTTGACAGCGGAAGTCAAAGCCTGCTTTTTGATCTGAAATTCTATTAAATCTCTTCTAATCCTGACAGGTTTCACTTCTGCACTTCTGAGGAGTATTGTCCTAATCCTAATCCGGGTGTACCCTCCTTCCGAGGAGTGCTGAACGTACCGCTTCTCCGTCTCTACCGCCAATCCGACGGCATTACCTCAGTCGTCCTCTCGCTTGGCTCCCGACTTCAGGAACGGGACGTCGCGGGCGCACGGGCCCGACCAGAGGTACAGAAAACCATGACGAGTAATGGGAAACCAGAGCGGGCTCACATGGGTCCTGCTACCAGCACTCCTGAAGGCCCACAATAGATTGGCTCATATCTTTTTTCTCTAACATGTTCCTTTTTCTTGAACAATGTATTGGTATTCCTATCCAATATCCAGCACTAAGCATCATCCAACTATCCATGGGCAGCTGTTTTATTCTAACAAGATACGTACACTAGCACTAATGTCATCAAAAAGGGAAATACACAATATTTATACAGGATACCGTATACGCTACATATGTACATGGTTTACCTTGTACAGATCACTTAGTCACATACTCATGATTACCACAGTGTGTAAAAGCCCTCATCACAAGCTTCACAGCCATCCATCCGTTGTTGTTTGTGTAAAGCTGAGAGTAGCACACGTCATAGATGTTGAGTACATGTACAGTTTCAGAAGTAAGGGCATTTTTCTGTTATTATTTCAGCTGAGGAGCAAACTACAGGCAGTCCCCTTTTCACGATGATCCAGTTAACAACAGTCCGTGTTTACCACGTGGCACCATTAAGATTTTCACAACACAAAATCTATATTTACGTCAAAAGAGAGGCTACAGGATGAGAACAAACGTAAGAAAAGAAATTTTAGTCTGAAAAGGCAATTTTCTTTCACGATTCCTCAAGAAAAGATATTTTTTTTCCCAACAGGAGTCTGTTTGTATTTGTCTGCCTTATTTTATTTAGCTGTTTTCACTCCTGGAACTTTGTGAGAGGGACTTGGAGATTTATTTATTTTATCCGTTCAAAGTGTGGGCGCAGTCTCGCTCGTCCTGTAAGTACACACCTGTCTGAACACCACGATTTGCCTTTTACTTCTCTTCAGGTCCTGTCATTCCTACACAGCACAGTAACGCAGTGTATCACAACAGTGATGATTCACATTGTGCTCGGTGTGTAAGTATATCTAAACAATCAAAGATTAATACAGTGTTAATGTACGATTGTACGACTTAAACTCATATTTATCAAGTTGAATTCCTAACCAGCGCCGAGCAACATAAGTCCCACCTATGACATTGTATCTGTGTCGATTTCTGATCGTTTGGTATAAGATGGGGTTTCCAGAAACACGCTGTGTCCTAAAAGTGGGGAGCGCTTGTATATGGATATTGCGCTCTTGTTGCTATGCACCCCACATTAATTATTAAGCACAACGATTTTGCAAAACGAGCACGAGATTTTGCAAGAACGCGTAACCACGAGCAGCTTGATGTTCGATATTGCGGCGTTCAAAGTATGAGCAACTGGATAGGGCTGGCCGCAGCGGCGGAATACTAGCTGTGCGGTTTGTATTGTCAATGCAGCGGGAGGCTGTGGCATTTCGCAGATGTGTTTCCTGCTGCGTCTCACACAGAGAGAGCGATGTGTTCGGCGCGGTGCCCCCCCCCCCCCACCTCCCTCCCTCCCTGCTTTATTGATTCAAATGGACTCATACGTGCAGAATAAATCGGCGCTAAAGGATAGGCCCGCTCACACAGGGCGCTGGCCGCCCCGCGCGAGAGAGAGACAGAGAGACGGTGAGCGGGCTTTAACAGAGAGAGGCCACTCAGTCATTCCCCCGCTCAATCACCCTCCCAAACCCGCCACCGTGGTGGAGAACAAAGCCCAAAACTCGCTAACAAAGGAGCTAATAACCACCCCGGAAAAAAAAGAAAAAGGGGGAAAAAAAACCGTATGGCACAAATGGCAGTACGCCTCCTTTATTTCTCGTTCTTCCTCCCCACGGACAGCTTGTGTGCGTTTATCAAAGCACGCAGTGCTTCTGAGAGGGAGGTCGCCGTCTCGCACCGCTCTCTTCTTGTTCCCTCTCTCTTGGCGAGGGCTGGCCCGGGCACCGGCAGAGGCGGCTGTGGCCAACACATCAATCACAGCGCCCCCACCCCCCGCCCCCCCCCCCCCCCCCCTTCCCTGTGAGGTTGTTTCCCCCATCTCCTTGGCGCCCGCCCCTGGCACGAGTCCTGACGAGAGAGGCAGCTGGAATGTGCCAGAGCTCAACCAGAGGGTGGCCCGGCAGGGAGGGGGGGCCACGCCCGTGCCACCCCTGGAGCCCCCCGTCACCCCATTTGAATGATCTCTAAGCCACACCATGGTCCTGGCCACACCCACTCCGCAATTACCCTTCCTTGCCGAAGTCTGTCCGGGCAGGAGGGGTTTTCCAGCAAAACACGCACCTCATCAGAGGAGCCAAGCAGCAGTGCGCGGGATGTGCTACCCCTCTACCAACTGCCCCTCTGCTGTGTTATACGCCCACGCCGATGTGGTTTCATTCAACGGGGGGAGACTAAATCGAGTTTGTGCGGTTCGGTGAGATGGGAGAACGAGCTGAGCCCCTTGGCATGAGTGAGACGTAGCGACCTGTCGAGGCTGCCGGTTCTGAAGGCCTCCGTCGTGCTGTTTCCACAGGGGGGGCGGGCCACTACCAGGACGGCGTGTCAGATTATATCCGCTCAAGCGTACCCCGTCTGTGATGGGCTCCGAGCTCCTCTGGGTAGAATTCGGTGTCGTGGAGAGAAACCCTTAAACCATCCAACTACACTGAGTGGAAATGAGAGGAGCTCTCTTCCCTGTTCCCATGCCTCCCCCATCCCCAAACCCCCCCCAAATGAGAACACCTTCCCCCTGCCGCACCGTAAAGGTAGATTGATGAGCCGTGAGAGTGATTATAACACTGTGACAGAGAGACGGATTCCAGCCATTGGAAGTTACTGATAGGATGTTGACTGAGGCTGCCGTTGCCCTGGGATGTTTCATTGTTCCCGTGGACCTGAATTAATCACAATGAAAACACAAGCCCCGGCACCTTCCTTCCTGAGCGATCTCCTCTTCGGTCCCTTTTTTGTGTTTCCGCTGTGAGGACTTGTGGAACGTTTGCCTATTTTGTTTTGTTGTGTTGTATTGTTTTTTTTTTTTTTTTGGCATCGGATCGCCTGGTTTCCGTGTTTGGGGGGGAAGTCGTTACGGAGAGCCTCGGCGCAGGGAGAGATGCGGGAGATCGGATCTCGGCTCGGAGCCTGTTTTGCTCCAGTGGAGGAAGGCCGTGGTAAACAGCCCCCCTGCCGAGGTTTAAACGAGCTCACTTTCACCTCCCGGCAGCCTTCTGCTCAACAGCCCGAGGATTTTTTTTTTTTCCGACACCCCACGCGGACCTGGGAGGCGATGGCCTCGCACCATCTCCGACGGAGACGGAGGGAAGCCGGCAAAACCGGTTTCGCCCGGTCGGGGTGTTAAAGCCGACGCACAATTAAAATGATGGCGCGTCTTCAAAAACAACCGGAAAAAAAAACACCAGCACCACAGATCGCCCACCACCGAATCTCACGCCTCGTACAACGGCAGAGGCTGGAGCTGCGATATGTTTGCCTTTCCGAACGAGCCCTAATTACCGGCTGGATTTGCCTGGGTCTGTGCAGCTCAGGCCTGGCAGCAGGCCCTCACTGACGGACGCTGCAGATGTTTGCCTCTGGGAGCTCTGGGGGCCTGCATCGCCTCAGGGTGCCTCTAAAAAATGCATGCAGGGAGCGCAAAACGACCCACAATCCCACAATCCCACACCGCAATCCCACAAACCCACACCGCCTCGGCGCCCCATCCGCCCATCTGCCTGCACCTGCCCCGCACCGAGCGCTAAAGGGTTAAAAAGTGAAAGGGTAGCTGGCTGATGGGACCAGGTGCGCCTCATGTATAAAATATACAGCAGTGCCCTCCGACCCTGTCCTGGGTCTGCAGTGAAGGAGACCCTGACTTTCACTGCCAAAACTAAATGAAAGAAGAATTACCTTAAAGTATATATATATATATATATATATATATATATATATATATATATATATATATATATATAACACACACACACACACACATATATGTGCATATGTATATACATATAAACGTAACATTATTTATCATATGAATTAAAAGTATTATATATATATATATATATATATATATATATATATATATATATATATATATATATACAATACATAAAACATATATATATATATATATATATATGTTTGTGTGTATGTATAGTGTGTGTGTGTGTTCATGTAGTAAACGATAACCACAGTGGGGGCCTGTAAACCTGTGACCCAGCCCAGTATTAGCAGGCGATGCTGTTATGTCATTTGGGATGCAGCCTCGGTCAGTAAATAATGCTAATGACGTGCGCGAGTGTGTGAGGGGAAATCTAGGTGACCTGGTCTGGTGGAGAGGACTGACAGCTTGCACTTTCTGACGTCTGGGGAGGACCGAGAGCGTCGGAGGTGCCGTGAAGAGCCTGGAGCCCCCCCCCCCCCCCCCCCCCCCCCCATCCTCCCCCCTCCCTCCCTCCCTCTGACTCAGCCGCGGCGCGTGCTCGGAAGTCTCTAGAAGCGCTGCCATTTTCCCTCCCTTTCCCGGGTGCCGGGCACGCGCCCTTCTCCTTCCTCGGTCGGCTGAACATCCGATGTGCCGTCCAATGGGGGCGGGAGGCTGCTCTGACGTCAGCGGCCGCCAGGGGTCTATCTGCGCGGCAGCGGCAGAGGACAGTGGCTGCCAGGCGCCGAGCCCTGCCTCCGTTAAAGGAGCTTCACACGGAGGCAAGGAGGGAGCCCAGCGCAGCCCTGCACACTGCAATTACAGCTGCTGTGGAGCTCTCCATCTCTCCGTCTCCCTCTCCCCCCCTCTCTCTCTCCCTCTCCCTCTCCCTCTCCCTCTCCATCTCCCTCTCTCTCCCTCCGTCTCCCTCTCCCTCCCTCTCTCCCTCCCTCTCTCTCTCTCCCTAATTTTTCTCCTCCGCTTCCATTCCAAGGTAAATGGCCGCAATAAGACGGGACAAATAAGGACAGCCTGCATACGTCAGGACCCACAAGCACACACACGCGCACACACACACACGCACACACACACACACACAAACAAAAGGGCAGCCATCTATTGTGACATGACAAATGAGTCAGAGGTTGACAGTCCAGGAAATGAACACAGCGCTGTACGTGCTTCTACGCCAGGAGCTCGGCGGGGCCAGCCCCCGTGGAGATGGGATTTTAAAGGGAGCTCGTCTTTGTTTTTGTTTTGTTTTTTGAACCCCCCCTCCCCAGCAGCAGCACCACCCCTGTTCTGTTCCGCGTTGAAGACGAGGCATCCCGAGTGCGGAGCCTTCCCCGGCTCGGTGCGGAGGAACGCCGCCGTTTATTTATTTATTAATATTTCCCTCAGTCGGAGAGGATGCATTATTTACGCGCACGGTTAAAGTAGGACACGCCGCCACAGCCTCCGAGCCCGCTCTCTCTCTCTCGTCGGGGATCTCTCTAGTTCATCAGCACACCCCCCCCTCCATTCACACACACACACACACACACACACCCGCTCGCACACACAGGCACACGCACCGCAGAATTCTCAGGTCACTCGTTGCTGAAGTATGAAATTTAATTACAGGCTTCAGAACGGGGGCGCGAGGAGAGAAAGGGGAGCGGCCGCCTTGCGTTGTTAATTTGGGGGCCGGCGGTACGCCGTCTGCATCTCTGCGAACAAAACACGCAGGCAGCAGTGAGGACTCTCAGGGGTAGAGCCCACCCCCCTCCCTCGTCTGTCTCTCTCCCTCTCCCTCACTCCCTCACTCCCTCTCTCCCTCTCCCTCTCCCTCTCCCTCACTCCCTCTCTCTCTCCCTCTCCCTCTCCCTCACGCTCTCGCTCCCTCTCTCTCTCTCTCTCTCTCCCTCTCTCCCTCTCACCCTCTCACCCTCTCCCTCCCTCCCTCTCCCTCTCTCTCTCCCTCTCCCTCACGCTCTTGCTCCCTCTCTCCCTCTCTCTCTCTCTCTCTCTCTCTCTCTCTCTCCTTCTCTCTCGGCTGCCCTATCGAGCCTTTATTAGCAGGGCTATATTGAGTGCGGCTCCCTGGCAGACAGGCAGAGCTGGGCTGTAGATCCGCCCAGACGTATGCCTTGCCATTTTCATTTTAATCAGTTTGATCAGGATGGCTGCTGATTCATTTTGCAGGAAGGCCCCCCGGGAGGGAGCCGAGGAGCCGAAGGCATGCTTCTATTGCATCAGGGCTGCATTCCGTATCACAGGGAGCGAGAGGGAGAGAGAGGGAGAGGGGCAGAGAGGGAGAGAGAGAGACTGCCGCAAACCAAGTTCAAAACAAGAACGCTGAACCCCCTCTTCCCTTACAGACACACAAAAATAAATCTCACAACGGTGCTGTTTTTGGTATTCATCTCTGCTGTATCACAGGGAATCAGATTTTTTTTTTTTTAATTTTACTATGCAGGTTATATTCAGTTTAAGAATATCCTCCGCATTGGATTATAATGATTATTCTCATAATTTGAAGCATTGCCATTTTAATAAAAAAAAAAAGTCGGCATGAATTACACCAAAATAGAGCACTATGCATGACAATGAGGAAAGGATAAACAGAGGCAGCTAAAATGAGCGCAGGATAGTAGCCATTAAACAGAAAATAATAAAGTGAAAGGGAAGTTAGTCAGAAGGCATCTCCACCTTATTTAGCTGCAGATTTTGAATCACAGGACTGACAACCTTATTATGCGGTGCACTTATTATTGATATTACTCTGCGCCCGGTTGCCATGACCACCATGCAAGAGACATTTAATTTTCTCTCTTCCATCATCATTATCTATGAGGCCATCTGTTGTGGAAAATGAATTCAGCCTCATTTGCATGACTGATAAGCACATTTTTTATCTATTTAACAGAAGGTCATATGCCAGGGATTTGGAGCCAGTGGAGGAAAAAAAAAAAGAAGGAAAAGGGGGGAGGTTTGGCGGGGGGGAGGTTTTTGGGGTTGGGGGGGGGGGGGAGCGAGCCCTGCATGCAGAGCAGAAGAGCGTCTGCTGGAGGGGTGTGTGGCAGAGAGGTGTACCCCCCCCCCCCCCACACACACCCCCACCCCCCGAGGCCTGCCGTGGTCCTACTGCTCTGTTTTCGTCAGCCCTCCCATGCCCTGCCTGCCTGCACCCCGGCTGCACTGGGGCCCTCCTCACACGCACCTCTCAGGCCCGGCTTCTCCCCGCGGCCTCTCGTGGCGCGGGTGAATGCCCTTCGGTCTCTGCACTGTGCCTGATGTGTGTTTTTTTGAGGGGTTTTTGTGTGGGTTGCTGCTGCTTGCTGTCCCCTCTGCTCTCTGGGGTCTCCGTGGCGGAAGAGTGAGCGTGTGGCGTTCCTCTCCTCTCTCTCTCTCTCTCTCTCTCTCTCTCTCTCTTTCCCTGCTGCTGATTTGGGCCGGGAGCTCTGTGGAGGGAGGAAGTGATGCAGAGAATGCAAATGAGCCGGCCCTGCCGGATGTGTGTGCGGGCGTGTGCGCGTGTGTCTATGTGTGTGTCTGTGCGTGCATGTGTCTATGTGTGTGTCCGTGTGTGCATGTGTCTGTGTGTATTTGTGTCTGCATATATGGGTGTGCATATTCATATTTGTGCATGCATGTGTGTTGACGTGTGTTTCTGTGCCTGTGTGTGTGTGCGTGTGTGTGTGTGTGTGTGTGTGTGTGTGTGTGTGTGTGTATTTGGCTCTGTGTGTATTCGCATTTGTGCCTGCATGTGTGTTGATATGTGTGTATCTGCCTTTGCATGTTTGCATGTGAGTACACGCTTGTGTATGCCTGTCTGTTTGTGCAGTTAGATTTGCATATTTGTGTGTGAGTAAGTATTAACAAGCTTGTGTGAATGCCTGTGGACACAAGTGTGTGCGTATATGTGTCTACAGATGCATTTTATTGGAGTTCCACTCAAAGATCGGCTATTTATGGCATCCCTCCTTCACCCCATCTCTCTCATTTCTTTTCCCTGTTTATGATGTCCACACAGGGAGTCAGTAGCCGGGTGCGATCCCTTTGTCAGACTCCAAGTCAAAAATAAGTACTGCTACAACCATATCAAAGGCAACACTCACGCTTTGATTGTATGGAAATTCATATCTGCTGATATTTTTGCTTTGTGTGTGTAGGATGCACATATGTTTATATGTTTGTTTGTCCATCACTGTGTTGATTGTCTTTTGAAGTGTGCAAGGAGTGTATGTCAATATACACCATCCTTGTGAGGCAGCAGTATTACAAAATGATACTGTAGGAAGTTAGTGCAGCATGTGTGTAGCTATTGAAGAAGTTCAGAACATATACATTGTCATGAGTGTACTGTGGATATAGCTGAAGAATACCGCACTCAGACTGACCTCCCTGGCATTTTACATTGCACACTGCTTACTGTAGTACTGAACTAAAGAAACATTTGTGCAGATTGAGTCATATGCTATTTGCATCTCTCTGAGGCGTGAGTGCCACCGTTATCACCTTCAGTTCAACTTAACTCTGTGTGAGCAACTGACAGTCTGTGAGGAGTCACTGAGCATTTAAACGTTGCCGTTTGTGCCGTTTGAACAGAATCGTTGTGTCATGTAATAGTTTATGTAGAAAATTACCTTGATTATATATGTTTATTGCATCTACTATACTTTAGATATTTATACAGCATGGTATATCTTATGAATTACTAATGCTAATACTAATTTTATCCAGCTGTATGAATGGATAAAATTGGAACTCATGTAAGTTGTTCTGGATAAGAGCGTTAGCTAAAGGACAATAATGTAATGTAATGTAAAGCCAGTGACTATGTGGGTTCTAGAAAAGATGTACGTGAATATAGGTTATAATTTTGCTATTTTTGCAGATGCCACTTTAGAGAGTACATACTTTTAGGGTGCGTATTACGAACAGTCAACACTTAATCACGGCGATGAAGACTAAGCTGAAAAATGGTGGCATCCTCATGTGCGAGACTGATCAAACAGTAACTTCAGGTGTCCGCAGCTTTCAGCTGGTGAGGGCTTATATTTGGGGGGAACATGTAACACTGTCTGGAGTGTGACCTACTTTCTGGACTTTAGTGGGCCACTCCGGTGTGCGCGCCCGACGCCTCGGAATGGACGCGGGAAGCATCCTCGCCCCTCTCTCAGCCCGTGCCGGCAGACGTTAATTACCCTCTCCAATTTCTCCCCGCAACTCTGACATTTGACTGCCACTAATTCACTGATTAATCTCATTAATGTGATTAGGGGGGGATTTGCAGCCAGCTGCCATTGTGCGCCTCGCCATCTACGGGGCTCGATAGCTTCTGTCCGTTTACAGTACAGCAAGTTCTTTTCTTCCCCCTCTCTCCCCCCCGTACCCCCCTCCTCCCCCCTCCCTCTTACGCAAGCCTGCCTCGGTTGCTGCTGCCTCTCCTGCTCTCTCCCTCCATCCGCGCTCTCTCTCTCTCCCCCTGACTGTCCTTTTCAGCACCGGGAGCTGTCCGCCGCAGCCAGCGCCCGCCGGCACACGCCAGAACCGGGGCGATGTGAAAATGACTTACTCCGGCACGGGCTAATGAAGCGCCGGGCGAGCGCGCGGAGACAGCGGGCCACGTGATAATTAAGCATATGCTCACGCGAATAATTGCGCCCCGTCTGTGAAGGAAACCTAGGGGTGCTCCCAGTACTTCTCTCTCTCGTGCTCTGAGCTTTTTCTGTTCACTGATTTGAAAGCAGCATTACTTTAGACTGCCTTTAAATGTCTGGGGCTATGTGTATACATATATATATACATGCACACACACACATATATAGTTATACACACACACACAATATATTATATATTTATATAACATGTTATATGTAATACACACACACACACACACACACACACACACACATATATATATATGAAATGTATATGAATGAATTGAAATGTATATGAAAAACACTTTTCAGTCATTTAAGTCTTTTTGTTTGTTTACAGCCTTTGCCCTTAAAGTGAGTCCCGTTTGATTGACGTAAGGTTGATCTAAATGCTAAAATTAAAATGGCTAATGTTATCAGCCCTGAGGGCCTCGGGCATCCCATTACTCCACACTGTTTATCCGGCCCCTTCCCCTGCCATGCCTGAATAAAGCATTATCCTCTGTGAAGCCCTGTGCAGCTCGTAGCTGCTGCCTCATTTACATGCTTAAACAGGGGGTGCTGGGATACGTGCATCTCTGCGGGAGAAGAGCGGAGATCTCTGCTTTATACTACATCTTAAAGGATCCATGAGGTGCAAAGCAGCACCCTAACGACCGACTATTAATCTTTCATAGCAAATATTATCCATTAAAGACATAGCTGGTTGTATGTCTTGACTGGGGGAGAAAACTTTAATAATTTAAGTCTTTAAAAGCACTCGGCTCGGTTTTAAGTTTGACAGCATGCTGTTTACAGTGTGTTTTCCTGTACTAAACCGTATCACACTGCTTGTGATGAGACTGAACGTGAGGCATTTAAGTGTAGGTTGAGCTGTATGTACATATGCAGCCATATTCAGTTTAATCACTTGCAGCGTGATACAACAGCACCATAACGTGTTTTGTCTGCAATGATTCAAACACACCAGAAGAAGGAAGAATGACTTAACATTTAAATCTTCAAAGAAATTTATCTGGATTCTAATTAAATTGTGGTGGAGACTCCTCATGCCACATTAATGCCCTGGCATTTGCATATTAGTGTAAATATACCAACGCTGAGTGGTGTTTTGTTCCCAAACCTATCCCCCTTGCAGTCTCACTGCTGTCAGTGGACACCACGGCTGCCGTGTTCCAAATAAGCAGTAATACAGGTACTCCCTTTGTTAGGCGAAATCTGGCCCCATTCCAAAGGAGAAACTGCGCCCGCCGTGTTGATGTCTGACTCCTGAATCAGTTATCCCGGCACTTCCTCGTTCTGCGGCTTCGCCGGAGCCCGAAAGCGCAGAGCGAAGAAATCCATTAATTAACAGAGGCCCGTGGTATAGTTTGAACAGCGTTAATTTTTGCATGAGGAGAGAAGGGGGGGGGTGGATGTGGAGCTTCACGCCCGGTTGGGAGAGGGATAATGGGGACCGAGCTGAAAGGTCTTATTTGTGGCAGACGTGCGCGTCCCTCGCCTCTCCCCCGATACTCCATTAAACACAGCAGCACTCACACGCTCTGTATGCCCCGCTCGCCCCGGCCCCAGAGACTCAGGGGGCCTGCACCAAGCACCAAGGCTGCGAGCGCAGCCGTCTGCAGCCCTGAATAAATGTAGGGAAGGGATAGAGAGAAAGAGAGAGGGAGGGAGGGAGTGAGCAAGCGAGAGAGAGAGAGAGAGAGAGGGAGGGAGAGAGAGCTAGAGAGAGAGAGAGACTGAGACAGAGAGAGGAAGCCAGATTGAGAATTCAGCCCAGGACGGAGCAGAGGGAATGCTTTTCTAGCCTGCCTCACCCTCCCTCCCCAAACGCACGGCACACAGGTCCCCCCCCCTCCCTCCCCCCCCGCACCTCGCTTATGTGTTTCATTTTTTATATATTTTTTTTTTGTCGCTGTTGCCGTCGTCGTCGTCACCTCCGCCGCGGTCTCTCCGGTTGCTTCCTGGCTCTTGCTCCGCGCGGCGGCTCCGTGGACGTCCGAGCAGCCAGGGGAGGACGCGGCATGTGAGAGGGTAAGTCAGACGCTGCGCATCCCCCCGTCCACAGCGGCGCCTCGGTCTCGACGGGGAGGTGGTGGTGTGCGTGCGTGTGTGTGTGCGTGCGTGTGTGTATGTGTGTGTGTGGCGGGGAGGGGGGGGTTTGCGCGTCGCTCTCTCTCCCTGCCTGCCTGCCTGCCTGCCTGCCGTTCTCTCTCTCTCCCTCCCCCCCCCAAGCCTCTGGCCGCGCCGACACCTCCTCGCTGGGCGCTCCTCTCCGTCTCATTGGCCTTGCCCCTCTTCCTTCTCACGCTGCACTCCGGGCCTATTGGTTGCCTGCCTTGAACCATTATCTCGACTTTTCTCCACCCCCCCCGCCAACCCCAGCCACCGCCGCCACCACCAAAAACCCACCCCCCCCTCGCTTTCCCTCCTCCATCTTTCAAGTCGTAAAAATAATTAGCATACAGAAGCAGAGGGGCGAACTTCACGTTGAGGTCTGGCAGAGAGAGAGAAGACACCCTGGCGAAAAGTTTGCGAGAAGACAACATTTCAGAAAAAAAAAGCTGGTATGTTTTTTTTTTCCCCTGATGCTATTCCTGTTGCAGCGTATAAGCCTTGGCATGCATAGCTGAATGTAGGTTTTTATTTAAGTGTGCCGGAAGATATTTCTCAAAATGGAAGATAGGAAGAGATACAGCGAGAGAGAGAGAGAGAGAAAGAGGCTGGTATCAGACGTTGGCAGCAGAGGCTAAAGGCTGAAGTCTTGATTTTAGATGAATGTCTCGAAGGCTGTTTTCTTCCTCGCTGTGTACAGCATAACCTCCATACAGATGTGTTGCTTTCTCTCGGTCAGTTGCACCTGCACTGAATGTAGTATTAAAACTGATGTGAAGTAGGGCTTTGGTCGTGCGGGCAGTAGACCACACTATCTTTCAGCAACCTACTTCACGCGTTTGCAAGCTTCAGCGTTGTTCAAGCTCAGGCGTGTTGTGGGGCGGATTGTTCTTTGTTAAAAAGAGATAAACTCGAATCCAAACTGGGTTAAAGTGGCATTTGGATCTCTGTAGCGTACGTGGTTTTGAGGACTGTTCCTCATTCCTAGCTTTGGAATGTGTATGCTGCTACACTGTGCATACACCCCAACGGCTCGGGCTGGACCTCTTGTTTTTATTGTTTAGTTTGTGAGTGGGGAGCTGCTGTTTGGTGTTGCTGGGGTGTTGCAAGGCTGCAGAGGAGCTGGTATTTTTGGACAGGCTGGAAAGCTCGGGCTGAAGGCTGGACGCTGAAAAGAAAGGCGTTTGTTCGTGTTGTTTTTAGCTCCACGTGCGTGGCGTTCTGACGGGAGTCGCACCAGGGGGACGAGCTGCGACTGGGGACGGCTGGGGGTGGCGAGGAGCCCGGGTTCAGACTCACTCTGGGGGACTCTGTGTCTCCCCTCAGCAGTGTTAGACTGGGGGAAAGTGTTCTCCTCACAGTATGAGCTGAGTAATGAGGTGACTGCTCTGTGTTACACAGAAAGCCTCTGCTTCACAGCAGAGAAATTGGCTGAAAGTTGGAAACTTTTGTGTCTGTCATGCATCACTTTGAAACATATTCTTCTTTTTACCATTAATAATAGTAATAATAACAACAATAAACAACAGCAACACAATAATAATAATAATAATAACTGCTAATTTTGCTTGTATGGTTTTAATCAATGCTATAATTATTTTTAACATTTAATTTACTATTGTTACTACTGTTGTTATGATAGCGTCTAGTATTACATAATGTTACTATACAGTAGTCATGTTTATAAACATTTATTATTATTATATCTTTTGGTTAATAATGTTACAGAGCTCATAGAAGTAGGCTACATTAGAAGTTTTCCAGATTTGGTTTTTGTTATGAGGGTGTGGCTGTTTAGGTTTGCTCACAATATCTAGGGGTTGCCATGTGCTTTTTTGTTTTTAAAATCATTTTAGTGGTCTGCTTTTTTTTATTTTTTTTATTTTGGATTATTTTTATTTTAGCTTTGGTGATGAACATGAGTTTATTACTATTCATTGCTTACTTTTTTTGCAAATCACATTTGGTTTCCTTTCATCAAAAATGAAGTGAGGTCTGGATGGCACACGTGTGCCCCCAGTCCGGACGCAGCTTCATGTGTGACGGCCACACATGTCCCCTGGTGCACAGTGTATGGGGGCCGTCTGTCCCCAGCATCGTGCCATCTGACAGCCTCTGCTGTCCCTGTGTGCCACGCAAGGCCTCGCCGTTGGCCATGCCAGCTCGGGGCCGAGGATCGGCCAGCCAGCGGGCGCCCCGTTAAAACAAAACCCTCTCAGAGACGCAGGCCGCGGGCGTCGCGGGGAGGAAGTCGAGGGGCCGGCGAGGGGGGGCACGGGGTCGAGGCCGCGTTCCGCGCCAAGATGTTTCCGTTCGGAACCGATCCAGATTGATCGGGGAGAAGGGGAGGGGGAAGAGACGGCCCTCCCCGGGCTGGGAACTGCAGGGGTTAAATGTATAATTCAGCAGCCCTGCTGACTCCCGGCAGCCAGGCGGGGTCTTTTCAGCCGAATCCGGCGGAACGTCATTTTTCGGGCTGCGCCTCCCGAAGGCTGCGGGCGAGCGGAACAATGCGTGCATTAATAACGCGCGTTATTCTCCCCGCTCTCTCAGGAGGCGATACAGCCGGAGCCAGGAAGTGTTTCCAGTGCGTCTGGAGTAACAGCCATTTAAAGCAAAGCTCGGCCTCAGTGTGCTAGCACGTACTGGGTTAGAGGCTATCCTCTGGCAAGGATACTTAATGACAGACGTTTTAATTAACTTACTATTTATTTCATTAATTCACAAAGCAGGGCCGTTTAACCTTGCAAATATTGTTCAATATTAATATACAGGCAGTAACGATATTACATATGAGGTCTGGAATGCAAGTGTTCATGTGAGTATCATCACGGCTCTTGTATGTATTTTGCATTACATGTTGAGGTTGACTGTGAAAACAATACGTTGGCGATGACAGGATTTAAAGTGAGGTTTAACCTGCGGTAAGCTTTAATGAAGACACATAATAAGCCTGTGAAATTATGACACACAGTGGTGTTAACACTGTTATTATCACACGTGTTTCAGAATGAAATCTCCAAAATAACTCGCATGGTACAAATAACTATAATCATGGTAATTATCACAGTCATCACTATAATCAGTCGCACGAAATCAAAATAATTCCAGTTCCAAAATAATTTAAGATGATCAATGGTTTAAAATGATAATAATGCAACAGTAATAGCAGTTATGGGGAAAATGGGAAAAGTAAGCATATGTTATAAACAGTGAATCACTAATAAGCAGTCTCCCCCCCCCCTCCCCTACACAATAGATGTTTTTGCATTTAATTAAAAAAGACGCATTCAGTGAGCAGGTGTCATACGTGAAGAAATGCTTTCCTACAGGCGTGCTGTGCTTAACTTAGACCCATCTCAGATAGGGCTTATTTTAGTTCAGATAGCAGATGTTTGTGCAGGCTGCATTAAGGGAAAAAAAACCTTTTTATTGGTCCACCCCCATTAAATTACATTGTATTATTATTATTTACCTGCATTATCAGATTTGCTCCACAGATGCTCTTACCCAGAGTCACTTGCACAGCTTACAATTTTTGCATATTATCCATTTATACATCTGTATTTTAACTGAGGAAATTCAATTAAGTACTTTGCCCAAGGATACAACGGCTTTGGCCCACCTGGGAATCAAACTGGCAATCTCTGCGCTACAAGCCCTACTTCACATGGCAAGTAAGGTGTGCTGGAGAAGGTAGAACTCACAGGCTCAAAAGGAGAGAATAAGAACTTCGTGTTGTTTTTACTCACGGGTATATATGAAATTCAAAACAGTTGGGAAGGTAGATTTTTTTTCCATGTAAAATCTTAAGGGAAATGAATACCTATCCGGATCTTCCAATTGCGTCACAAAATAGAAAAAATAATGCAGTAAGAATTTGTAATGTAGTAAGAATCTCCACTCAAGAAATAGTAGAGGTATTCTTGGATGTTCTGAGACCCATGGCTGAATGTATTTAGGGGACATTTATTTTTAAGGTACTTTGGTGTTTTTGATGTGTATTCCATCTGAGAGGGAAGGTAACTGCGATTAAATTATAGTGGGAAAGCACTCTGCATGACTCATGTTGTGTCCAGCTCTATAGAGTCCCTTCAGTGTTTTCTGTTAATGACATCTGTAGGGAATAGAGCCGGTTTACCAGCCACAGAACAAGCACAGTACCACTCTGGAGTGGTGAAGTATGGGTATTGAAGTTTTCAAACTCCCAGTCTTAAATTCAAATAGGGTCACATTCGTTATGGTGCAGTGGGATTAAAGAATTTGTTCATCCTTGTCTGGAACTTCACAGTCTAATTTTGAAACTTTCGATAGCGATGCAAAAATGGAATTTCTCAAAAAGCCAGAGATGCTGGCTCTTTGTTTCGTCAATAGGAGGATCAAAGTTTTGGCTTGCATGAGAACCATTGTGATTTTATCTATCACTACAAACTATGTAACCAAGGTGTAATTGCTTAATTCATATTTCCTAAGTGAATATTCTAACAGAATATTAGATTTTATAAATATTGTTGTGATGAAAAGAGCCCCATTAAGTCCTGAATGATTGAAATTTAGCTGCCATATTGGTGGCATGCAGTTAATCAGACAGGTTGGGCAGTAAAATAAAATTAGCGTCCTGTGAGATTTGACCTCAGTTCGCCCCGGGGAGAGGCAGGGAAGGGGGGACGCGCGCCTGTTAAATGTTTTAAGTTCCTCAACCCAACTGATCACTGATCCAATGAATCGAAACTAATAGGTCCCGTGGGATTTTCAAATGATACCATTATCCAGTCTGGCAAGGCAAGACAAAACAGGACAGCGCAGGGGGCGGGTGGAGGGGGGGGTGAGGAGAAGGGGGGGTGGGGGGGTCATGTGACCGGGACTCAGACAGATGAGTAAGCCCTTCACACACACAGTGTGCTAATGCACTTACACAGCACGCCGGGCCCAGCTAGCGCAGCGGCGGCGACCTACCCGCTGTAAGCAGGGGGAGGATAGCGATCGACGCTAACGCTGAGAGCCTTACAGCCCAGCTCCTCTCCAGACCGCCCCCAAGGCGCCTCCGAGGTGCAGGCCCACGCTGACGGCGGCGACGACGATGGGGGAGATGGCGTCCGCTGTGCTGCTCGGGTGCAGTGAATTTTGTGTTCGTTGTTTTTTTTCCTCTCATGTCATTTGCTACTTATTTTTGCTTTTTCTGTTCATCTCGCCGTTTGTTTATGAGATTTGTTCTTGCGAGACCGACATCCTGAAAACATGGGGAAAGAACGATGCTAAAAATAATGTGGAAGATATTGAGGCAGATTCCCCCCCGATTCAATAAGTCTGTGCGTTTTTACTTAGATGGATCTGCTGCTGGAGCACCATATTGAATTCTCACAAACACACACAAAAATAAACCCCTCAGAAAAAGCTTAGAAAAACACTACATCAGCACACAGCCAATATTTGCCACCCTGTGTGGAGAGAGTGCCGACATCCACAGCCCTTACCAAAGCCCGAACCCCGAACCTCGCCCAGCGAGGGTCCCCATTTAGAGTAGGGTAGAGTTAAGAAGGCCATAAGAGGGGCTCCCGAGTGGCTCAGTAGTTAAGGTGCTAGTTTTCAGCTCAAGATGAGCTCTATATTCCGGGTTTGGCCCGGCTGATGAAGATGAAGGTAGCCCACAGTGGCATCGTTCTGAGTGGGATAGGGGTGGGTGGGATGGCGAGGGTTTCCTCGTCTCACTGCTCTCAGGCACCTGCGAGTTGCTCGGGCGACATCAGCAGAGCGGCTCTTATCCTCCGATGGGCGTGTGCTCCCCTATACGGCACCGTGTGGCTTGTAGTGAAAAAAAAATATCCAGAAGATTGCGGTCATCTCACTGCAGAGCAGCTGTGGGTGTGGTGGTTGTTGTGGTGAGACAAGCCCAGGATACAATTAGTGATTCCAAAAATAATATAGGGGGCTGCAAGAAGTGGAAACAAGCAAAGATAATAATACAAATGAAATAATAATAAAAAAAGGGCTGTGAGACAGGGTAGACGCAGCTTTCAGCAGGAAGTCATGAATCCGCCCTGGGGCTTTGTGTGACGAAAATACAAAAGACGCCTCCCCGATCTCAAACGCCCTCAGCCTCAACACCCACCTACCCGGAAAATCGGGGGGTCTCCGATTCCCACCTGGCGCTGAAAACGTGATCCAACCCCCCCGCACAGGAGGCCAATTAAAAATCAATCTGAACTTTTGAAGAGGAGTGTAATGGGAATCCAGCGGGCGCCGGGGCCCCTGGGTGATTAATGCCGGCTCTCACCTTGTGGCATAACAAGTCAGGGGGTGCATTCATCACCTGGGAGAACCTTCACCTGCCCCTTATTGTTGCAATCAAATAGTGTCAAAAAATAAGAATTTGCATGAGTTATAATGGAGTCTGTGAACAAGTGATAAAGTGCGGAGAAGGAGGAAGGGGGGGTGGTGGGGGGGGGGGGGGTGCAGAGAGGAAAAGAACAGTGGTTCCTGCAGGCTCTCTCCTTTTCTCAAGCATTAGCGTGTTCCTGTCACTGCGGAGATGGGAATTACACGTCCTTCCTGCGGTGGAGTGGCTCGCTTCTCCTTCTCGAGCCGCACCGGGACAGAGAAAACGCAACGTTTTTTGTTGTCGTCGTCGTCGTCGTCGTTGGCGTTGGTGTGTTTAATTGCATCGTGAAACCGCTTCTGCGTAGAAACCCCCTCAGATCCATTTCAGTTACCTCTGTGTCCTTATTCAGGCAGAGGGAGATAATCAAACGGTATTGTAGGGGATGGGTTCAGTGGCTCCCCGTGACAGCGCAAGAGAATGTAAGCAGGGGAGGTGCGTGCTTAGAACGCACCGACAAACCCAGACATCGGAATATCGGAATCTCTTTGCATACGCTAATTGCGCGTGGCACGGTTCGCTAGGAAACGTAGCTTCTTCGCTGCTGATTTGGCTTGAACATCAACAGACAGGAGGCACATACATACAGGCAGGAAGCCTCACCTGTGTTTTTTTTTGCCACCTCCTGCCGCCACCTCCACCCAAACCCCCCTGACTACTACCATCACTGTGAGCGTCTGACAGGCAAAGGGGGCTGTGAAGTTGCAAAGCCGCTGCAGAAATCTTTGGAAATGCAAATTACAAAGAATACCGACAGGAATTTTAACCTCTTGCCGCTTCAGCGTCTGCAACATTTGAGGGTTTTTTTTTTGGGGGGGGGTGGGGGGGGTGTTATCACAAAAAAGGGAAAAGCATTGCTAGAATGTGGAAGGCCCTGTGCAATATTGGAAAATGATTACAAAATACCCATCCATAATTCATCAGGCAGAATTTGTGGGGGACCCGGCTCCTTATGTATGCCGGCTCTTTAAATCAGATTTGTCGGTTTTGATCACTGTAAAATCTCTCCGTCACACAGCGGCAATATTGGGGAGAATATTACACTGTCTAATGGATAATTGATAATGGCAAGTGACACTTGGCGAGACGACGGGCAGCCAATGGGAGAGGGAGAGGAATGCGGCGTGGGGTGCAGGCTGATTGATTCTGATCCATTCCCCCTGCGATCCTCCGCAATCCCTCTTTTCCCTCGCACGCGTATACGTGGGGTCACGTCTGAGCCCTGCTGAGGGAACGCCGTGCTCAGGCGAAGAGCGGTGACAGAAGGGAGGGACGTTCAGGGACAGCGCTGTGCCAGCCCCACCTGGGAGCCAGCGTTGTTGCGGCACGCGGTGAAAGCACAGGCGTGGTTTAGGTCTTTCTGTGTTTTCACTGAGCGTCTGTCTTATATAGAATTTCAGCACCCTCTGAACGCGGCTGCAGCGTGTGTACATGTTGAGGGGGAGTCTGGGGTCTTTATGCCTCTGAAAGTAGAGGAGGGAGGTATGGGGTGGGGGGTTGATGGGGTGGGGGGGGGGGGGGGGTCAGAGCTCATCCTTCACCCCTCAGTAAGAGGTGCCAGCATGTGGTGGGAGATTTCTCCCCCATACCTCCGCAGAAATGACAGGCAGCATAAACACCGCTCAGGTCAATAAGCGCAGTTACCCGCCGCTGGTAAAGGCGAACGAGTTCTGCCGCGGCGAGCGAGAAGTTATAATGCTCAGGGTCCGATTCTGACGGCTTATTGGCATCCCATCAAGACAAATCAAAGCGCCGAGAGAAAGCCATATCTCCGCCAACAAAAGGAGACTGCACTTACTGTTGATTGTGTTTCTCGGGCATGTCAAAACATTCTTTTGTACTGCGAGGGGCCGGCTCTTCACCAGGCCGTGCTGGTTTTAGCTATCGATTGGATTTAATCCCCCCCACCCCCCGTACATGTCTAGATAGCTGCAGTTTGACATTTCTCAAACTAACCCATTTGCAAGCAATTCGACGTCTCAGCCCCGGTCCCGGCAAAGTCTGACAGCGAGACGTTGCAGATGAGTTTGAGGACTATTCCTCAGAAAGAACTTTCAGCAAATCCTTCCCCTGTTGCAGAGTACTTTCTCCGAGACAGGCACAGCGGAACAAACTCCGCCGTGAAAACTGACCGTGTACCCTGTCTCGTTTCACTCCCTGTTGGCTAAGAGGAACATTAACAAGAATTTCAGAATAGCTGTTTTACAAGACCATGTACTGTAGTTATGAAACCATCCCTCCATATTACCTCGAAAGAGCAAAACGGGCAAGGCGTGGGAAGAGCTATGAAACGTGATTGCTGAATCTGTTCAAAACAGAAAAAAACAACCTGTCAGCTGTTCCCAAACACCGTCATGAATCAAAACTGGCCGTGAATTTTATATTTTCGTGTATTTATGACACCAAGGCAACCACGGATAATCATACGTACAAAATACACGTCGGTGCTTTATCCTTGTGTGTATCCTTGCTTAGTGCAGCCCTTTTTCAGTGACAGGCAGAAAGGCATGTGTCGCAGAGGAGAAAGCGCCATGTTACCTCATCCAGCCAGAAATGTGCCATTTCGCCCCGGCCAACTGGTCACCCAGCCACTGCGGCACACAGCTCCACGACGTTGATAACAGACATAATAACATGAGCAGGTGCCCGGCCGTCAGGCTTACCGCTGTTTCCATTTAACACTTCCACTTCGGGGCCCCGGTCTGGGCAGCCCCTGGGTCTGAGCTGACAGACACCTGCACAAAGCCGGAGAGCGCGAGTCTGGCTTAAAGAGGCAGGACAGACACCCGCTCCCATACCAGCTATGTGCGAACCACTGCAAGTACTCAAAACAGACCTCTTGAGGAGGAAACCCGGATTAGCTGCTGTATGCTATGAATCTGATATTTTATCTGTTACTGTTGGCTTTCTCTTTCAAACAAGAAAAGCTTAACATTTGTTACATTTAACACAAATAGTTTGGAGAGTTAGGTTAGCTCTATGTAAGTGATATTATTTCAGGTGCATTTCACGTTGTTCCAGCTGTATTTATGCAAGGTGTAAAATGGGCCAGGCATTACAGCCTTAACCTTAACTGTGTGTTTGGATACCTCTCCTAGATGATCAGAGGTGAAGTACTTGGTGCTCTTGGTCCAGCAGATTGCACAGATGATATCCGCACAGCCAAACGTGACCAGATCTTAAGCTTGACCACAGTGGCCCTGACATTTGTTATGGCCCTGTTTCTCGGAGAGCAAGTTCGGGCGTACCCCCCGCTCCTGAATCTCCACCAGCGGGCGAGCGGGAGCGGAGAATCGGGGACACAGAAGAGCGCGGGGGTTTAAAATAGCGGCGCGGCGGAGATGGAGGGCCCCGGCCGCGCCTCGTCAGCAGTTCCGGGGATGGAGGCGCATCCCGCGGGTGCCAGGCGGGATCGCCCTACTTTCTGGATTTACCCTCTGTCCTCGTTCACACTCCCCACGCAGCTGCACTCCTCTGCCCACTGCCGCTCCTCCTCTCCTTCACTCTGTCCCTGTTACATGCCTCCCCTGCATCCGAAACCGCAGGCCCAGATCGCACGCCCGTCCACCAAAACACACCACCCCCCCAGAGGGGCGCTAACGAAGGGAACGCCCCCGCTCCAAATCAGGGGGCACCGCCTCAGCTCCGAGCCGACACGGCAAAGGAGTTTTTGTCTTCCAATGATATCCTGTGTCTGCTCCGCACCTACTTTGCATTATATTATTGCCATTCAGCAGACCCTCTTATCTAGAGTCCAGCTCATCCTCTTATCCCTCCTGTCCTTACAGTTTTATACAGCTGGATACTCACTGAGGCAATTCTGGGTGAAGCACCTTGCCCAAGGGTACAACAGCAGTACCCCGGGGGGGACTATGCTACCACTGGCACTATGCTACACTGCCACGCCCAAACCCGACTGCTGGTCTAAAAGCTGCATTATGAAAGCGGTCGTTTTGCTCTGGGTCATTCCACCGACCCCGAACTGTTCTCTGGCGAACACCCCTGGGCCGCGCCCCTGCGCCACGCAGAAGAGGGAAGAGGGAAGAAGAGGGCCACGTTGGCGGTTGGAAACGGAGGTGCTGCCCCATTGATGTCCTGACCCAGTTTCTCTGCTGCTCCTCGCGCTCGGCGCTGCTCGGCGCTCCGAAATAGCAGGGAACACAAAGCCGAGGCTCATTTCCGTCTCGCTCCCCTGCTCCGCCGCCGTGTGCAAGCGTCCGCCGTGCAGCCGCGGGATACAATGGCAGCTTCATTACTTAGGGAGGTCGCGGATGTACAGGGCGTCACGGATGTACAGGTAATTGAAAAGCGGGCGCAAGCGTTAACAAACAAAGGGCCGCCACTTGCCTGTTGCATTGCGTCGTCCCTCCATTGTCCCCTCTGCCTCGCGTGTAAACCGCGTCGTGCCTCCATTGTCCCCTCTGCCTCGCGTGTAAACCGCGTCATGCCTCCATTGCCTCCCCTGCCTCGCGTGTAAACCACGTCGTCCCTCCATTGTCCCCTCTGCCTCGCGTGTAAACCGCATCGTGCCTCCATTGTCCCCTCTCCCTCGCGTGTCAACCGCCCTGTTAAGTTCTTTTGTGGTCAGTGCGTTATTCGATTCCCCGTTCAAAGCGGCTCGTGTGTTAGCCATTAGCATTTACTGAATCACGGCTCACCTGTGTTGTTTGAATAAACACTCCGTCTCTCTAACTGTGCCCTCAGATTGTCTCTTCAGTTTTTGTATTATTTTACATATTGCACATTATTATTTCCTCATTGTTTTGTGGGTTTTGCCTTAAATACGCTCTCAATCTGAATCGGAGTATGAATTGTCATACTTTATCATTCCAGACACTGCACAGTGGTGAAGGAATAGAGGCTATAATTTCATAACAGCCTCCTGTTGTACATTGGAAAAGAAAAACGGAAGGAAATTTCACTTCCGATGCTTTGCGTCCCCTATTCAAGGCCAACTACAGGGATGAATGAATCTGTGTGAATACAGGCATAAACAGCATTCTTAACTGAAAAACTGTCACAAAGGGCTTCATAGATTCCATATTAAGAGGTCAATTAAAATTGACCACAAGCAAATGGAATGAGGGTTGTCTTAATGCTGCGCTTTATGGTTCCATAGAGTAAGATATTTTACAAGCGATTTGCTTTTGAGGAACAAAACAAAAAAAAAAAAAAACTGAAACGTTATGCGGAACAGCATGGAAAACATCTCCTCGGTCCCCTACTGGTAAAACTTAAAGAGGAGAACTGCTTCATCTGTTTTGGTGAATAAGGGAAGTGAGGAGACCTGAGGAGAGAAAAGCAGGCATTTGGCTCCGGTGTAGCACAGGGATTTCTTGGTTTTCTTGTGAGATTAACTCGCATGGGAAGGATAGGTGTTCGGTTAGTCACACCCTTGTTATGTAGCTGCTGTCTCCTGAACAGATGATGCGTGTATCTGCTGTGGTTTCACCGCAGGCTTCCCTCGGCTTCGGACCCGCTAGGCGTTACCTGCTCTCTCTCCCTTGTTTCCCTGTTTCTGTTGGTTTTGTACTGACTCACACTCACTGGGGCCTCAGTGGCTCAGGGCTAATTTTAAGCGCGAAGGTGTCTCAATATGACACATTTCTGCAGTCGGTGCCACACTCACGCGCACACACACACACACACTCATGCACACAGACACTCACGCACACACACACACACACACACGCACACACCCACACAAACAGAGCTATACAGAATATACCTGCCTAAATAAGAGAGTGGCAAACAATGGTCCCATTCATTCACAGGAATCAATGGTGGGTACCGTGTGGTGAAAGACTATCAATCTGAGTCTGTCCGTCTGGTGATCGATAGCTTCATATATAGATATAGGTGAGAAAAAGTGCTTAAATGGAAAAAATGACCATGGATTTCAAAAAGTGTCATTAAGATACACCATAAAGAGATCTATGCTTTCTGTCTCTTTTTGTGTTGTGGTATCTGAAGTGGCTTTTTCTTTGCAGTAGCCTTGAACTTCTTGATAATGGGGTCCGCAGTGGCTGCTTCGGCCTCGTGCGAATACTTTCACAGCCATCACCTCCCTGGTGTAGATCAATGACCCTGACTCTCGCGAAAATGTGCCAGTAATTTGCAGAAAGCTCTCTTAACTTTTACCTACATAATGAATGCTACTAGTGAACAACTTCTGTGTGCAAACTCCTTTTGTGGCCAGCATTAACACACATTAGCTGTAAGCTTCTGGAATGTTCCGAAACCTTCCAACGAATGACCAGACAACAGAATGTTGAAGTGGGGTTCTTTCAGCAGACTAATGTCTAGGGTGGTTATGGTGTGGGATGGTGTTGGATCAGTTTAACGAATGGAAGAAAAGGCCCAGCGTGGAGAAAGCAAGGCAACGCCTCCAACCGGCTCTGAAAGTACGGTGGCAGCCCCAGGAGGATGACTCAGCAGAATAAATGCCTTCGTACTGCAGTATAAATGATATTAAGTTTTAATTCCAATCCATTTTTTTCAAACCAGGCAAAGATTATGGTCTTTCCCCTCTCAGACGGTGCTTCCCAAACGATGGGCCCTCTCTTGTTCCCACCCTAAGAACCTTGAAACCTTATCACACTGTCACAGTCAGAGCACCATCCCTTTAGTTTCAGCTGGAATTGATCGTCGTTTGCCCTCCTGCCTTCAAACTTTCGCATCAGTACGAAGCTCCAGAAAAGGCCTGACTAATGATCCGAATAAACAGGACCCGAACGTACACACCGGTATTTACCTGCGCACAGCTAAAACCTTGTTTACAACACCAGGTGATGTTGCCTGTCTTTGTCTGGCATTAGGGGAACGTCAGCAGCACACAGAGTTCGGCTCTGTGATGTTGCTGCAACGTTCTGCTTGTGTCTCGCTCCACTGCATTTGTTCTTAAGCGAAGGCACCTGGTACAGTTGCCTCTTGCACATGGAGAAAATATGCAAAACAGCCATGTGAGGGGGGGTCCTCCTCTTTGATGGGAGCTTATTTGTTCGGTCAAATTTCGCTGTCCAAGTAGCTGTCAAATTTTGTACTTAATGTCATATTGGAACCATTATGATCAAAAAATACCTCCCTGTTATCTTTACTATTATTCTAATTATTGTGATAGAATAATTCTATATTATATTATTCTCTATACACCTTTTGATCAGCAGTGCAATGTAAAATTTGTGATGTGTTGTATACAATATGAAAGCGTGAAACAGTCTATTTTTAAGCCACTCTATGAGTCAACAGATTTGGCTTCTCTAAGCAGCTATTGAGTCACACGAATGAACCTTTTCATTCATGGACACATAACCCAACCTATGACCAAACTTGTGTCAGCGTTGACTTTGGAAAGCGACAGCATCATGCCAGAATGGTCCAGTTAATTGCGTTCTTAAGACATCCCGATACCAGCTGGGTGCGGATTCTGGCGAAGGTCGGTCCGCTTCTCCTTTGCATTTTGCGTTAGCACGTCAAAAGACGGCCTTTCGCATCGCAAAGCGGAGGTCCCTCTTGTCTCGCGCGTGACGGCAGTCACGGTCACCGCGCGCACAGCCCAGCCGCGAGACACGCCCCGTCTTCGCGTGACTCCAGCATCGCACCTGTCAGCGGCGGGATGCTGTCTGACTGCAGACTGCGGTACTGCTCCGTTTCTCCCCAACAACCCGTTCGCCAGCATTGTGCTGGCTGCACAATGGTTTGCACAGCGCCCGTCAAAACGATCGAGACCTGCAGTAAAATTAACGGGTTGGAAGTAAGACTATAGCTGCTGCTACATGTTCACATGCTGTGTATATAGTTGGAATATGGTCGTCAAACTGTTATCTGTCAATATCAGATATAAGTGTTAAAATTATACATGCCATAGCTTTATTAGTATGGAGAGGTGCTAGCTACTATTTACAGTCTCTGCATGCGTAGATTTAGACACGCAGAGGAGCTTCCAAGAATTACCTTGCCTGTATAATTAGCCGTTATGCTGTTTGCAGCTGATAATATTCAGAAACAATGTTTTTAAAGGGGAGCCATGCATTCCCAATGAAGTGTGGAAAGACTGATTAAAATGCCATGGTTGCAAGCCAAAATCATCTATTGCTTTTCCAAAACCAGAACAAAGGGGTTCTGGGTAAGAGAGAATGCTGTAGTGTTACTGACTGCCTTTTAAACGTGAAACTTAGACAAGAATAATATTGTGCAGTTTCCACTGCAAGTTCCCATTAATGTTCAGCAAGGCTCATGGACCGTAGGTATTGTCTTGTGTGTAGCTTACATGTATGATACACATTTTTTCCTTGCTTCTCTCATGACAGAAAGAAACTTCGAAAATGCGCGTGTGATAGTGGGTTCATGAAAGGAGAAGCTGCGTGGCTAACGCCGAGCCGAATTTTCTGAAAGGTTTCGCAGAAGGGACGGCTTGACGGTTGTCACATGGCGATGCTGATTGAGATTTAGTGAGTAGCGTGGCTTATGAAGGGGACCTTGCGCTGACTGATTAATTACTCACCGAGACCGAACACTTAAAGTCCCATTTAGAGACATCAAAGTGAGATGTGCTTGCCGCCAGCGAGCGGGGAGGCCGTGCTGTGATAGCGAGCGGATACGCGACCGAATGTGATCAGATCCCTCCCATATCATGCACCCCCCCCCCCCCCCCCCCGGGAAGACATTCTCATCTAGTGTGTTTTACAAAGCAGAGATACCAGAATACATGCAATCAGGCTCCATGAGCCTATGCAGAAAACAATGAGATGACATCTGAACGTGTGTCTACAGTATGAGTCAAACAGAGCTACAGTAACGGAGTCACCACGATAGACACTCCCCGGGAGTAACAGTGCATCCTCTCCCAGCTCTGATACATAAAGCATGTCGCTGGACCAGGAGATGCTGTTACAGCAGTTGCGATGGCATGACACCCTTCTCTCCTGCAAACCATTTGAAGGGATCAACCAAACCACTGCAGATATTGGTGGCAAAGCATACAGGACTCTGTTAGGAACTGATCTCTCATGAAAAACATCATTGTGCCGTAATTTTAACGTTTAATTTTCCACTTCAAACGGCTAAACACGTAGCAGTCAAGCCCACATGGTTCCCTCCGCTGTGAGAATGCAGGAAGTGTCGGGCTGCCTGGGGATGTATCCCCAGCTGAATGCCGGGAAACGGGGCTCCACTCCAAACAAACTCGCAGTGCACCTGCATCACGTACGTCATGTCATGGCATGAATGCGTCCAGTGCAACGGCCACAAAGTGGACATGGGAACCAGGTGTCAGCCAGGCAACTAATAAAGAAAAACTAGCGTTCAAGGCTTTTTTTAACCCATTTGGGTCACAGTCTGGGGAGAAGAAAATCGTAGCGAGTATCAGTGCTTTCAGTGATGTTGTAGGGTGACGCGCTTTGCGCCTTCTTGCCATATGGCGGTAATTTAAGGGTGGCGGTGTAGTGTAGTGGTTTATGGAGTAGGACTCATAACCGAAAGGTTGTTGGTTCGACTCTCAGCTGGGGCACTGCTGCTGTACACTTGGGCAAGGTACTTAACCCACAATTGCCTCGGTGAGAGCGTCTGCTAAATGGCAATAATGTAATGTATGGGTTCAATGTGCGTTGTAAGGCCTGTGCTACCTGTGGTGCGGAGGCAGGGTGCAGCGACCGACGGCTCGCTGATGATCCGGTCCGAGGGCACGGCAGACCCCTCTACAGAGGGCTCCCGCCTCCACACGTGGGCATCAGCGCCTGACGCCTAATTGGCTGGCGTCTCTGGCAGCTCAGCTGCTGTTTGGGTGACCGCCGCGGAGCGGAGATGCAGATCCGCCCATGTTTACTCTCCCGCGCTTGGCGGGGTGGGGGGGGGCGAGCCCCCCTGCAGATAGCTCCGCCCCCGAATCTTCCCCAGGCAAACCTGGCACCCGCACAAAGGATTAGAACCTTGTTTTTACAGATCAGTAATTGGCCATTATAGGGGCTGCTGTAATGGGTCTCTGGGAAAATAAAAAAAAGCCTGGAGATGGAAAGGATTAACTCCTTCCTGCCCGGAGAAGCAGCGACAGACCGCGGGGGGACACATTTTGATCGAGGCGCCTGCGTCCCGCCTCTTTGTTCTGGGGAGCTGTCCGAGGCAGCCGGCCACACCGACGCGTGCAGTGGGCGGGTGTCGGCGGGCGGCCAGAGGGTGTACGGTCTTCCTCGCCACGGGTGCACAGGGGGGAGGACCAGAAAGGGTTACGCATGCAATGCCGGCGTGCTTTGAAACAAAGCGGGCCGCCTCTTCCTTTGAACAAAGAAAGAGGGGGAGAGAAGGAAAAAAAAACAAAGAGCGCCACAGATTGCATCTTTAAAGGCAAAACAAGGGGCGAGCCAGCAGAGAGGACTTCCAAGCCTTTCAAAGAAGTGCCTAATGAACGGGGAAGATCCTCTAAAGGTGTTTGTTTTGAGATTGTTAATTTGGGTTTTTATCGGCGCTCTTTATTCGGGCGGCGGTCATAAACGCATCGAAATCGCCCTCCGCTCACGAGAGCCTCTACCTCTTTTGTTTCTTTCGGGTCCTCATTATCGAGCCAGCCCAGCCTCCATCAAAGGCCGACTTATCCACCAGCGGCCTGACTCTGCCGAAATGGCCGTGTCATCCGAGGAGACCCAGAGACCAGACCAGCCATTGTTCCTTCCTGGTCCCCTTCAGCGCGGTTGTAGAGCGCAGAAGAGGAACCGACTCTCCCCTCTGCAGAATCCCAGATCTACCATTCCGAGACGGACCCCCCACCACCATACCCCCCCACCTCCACCTCCACCCTCCCCCCCCCATCTGCCTGCATGCTTTCCACCACCTGCAGCTGAATTAACGATGGAAGCGGGCTCTCGTTTCGCTGAGAATTACAGATTATTATATGTAATTTTAGACACCCTGCACCCAATGTGCCACGTTCTGTTCCGGTTCAGCACCGAAGCATCAGGCGAAGCGAGCTTTTGTTTCACGCTGCAATTAAAAAAAACAAAAAACAAAAAGACAACAACAACAACAGTTCCAAAAAAATGTCCTTGACCGTGGAGCATGGCAAGTTGTTGTTTGTCGAGAGCAGCCAGTCAGAATGAACGCCGCGCTAACAGCTCTGGGGAAACGGGAGAGGAGGCTTTTTTCAGCTCCTACACCTACAAGCTTTTCAGAGAGACATGAATGAAGCCGGGGAGGGGAAAAAAGGCAACACGCGTCACCTCGGTGGCCCGGGAGAGACGACAAAGGGAAGCGGCCAAACAGTAATGACGCCGCTAACGACGGCGAGCGAGGTGCGAGGCCCTGGAATACACGTCGGCGCATTCAGACCACCGGCGGAAAAAAAAGCAAAGCCAGAGCGAGGGGGTGGGGCGGGGGACGAAGGTGATTGAAATGAACTGGTGTTTGGATGGCTGCCCTGTTGCCGGTGGATAATTATCTTCAGCAGGGGTGGTGCAGAGCGGATGGGGGGGGGGGGGGGGGCACTACGGGGGGGCATGAGGCAGGCGAACCGCAGGGAACGGAGGTGGCAGAGGAAGGAGAGATGTGGAGGGAGGGGGGAGAGGGAAAAGAGGAGAATCCAAGGGGGAAAAAAAAAACAGAAAGATGATCATCAGGTGACTATAAAAGTGTATGTTACACAATGTACGTTAATGAGAATCAGAAATGCATATCAGTGCATTTGAGTCCACCTCCACAGATGGTCTCACCCTATCTGAAGCTGGCTCGAGGGAATAATCAGAAAGTCAATGCACGCGAAGGCAGCTCACCCCCAAAGCCCTCATTTTGTTTGGTCTGAAGCAGTGATATGGAGTGATGTGAAGACTGCTCCCAGCCTCTCACCTGCACCGCTCCAGCACACATACACACACACACAATATATAGGTGTTTGTGTGTTCATTTTCGAGTGTGCATGTGTGTATGCATGTGTGTGTGTGTGTGTGTGTGTGTGTGTGTGTGTGTGTGTGCTTATGTATATGTCTGTGTAGTGTGTGTGTGTTTCAGGGTGTGTGTGTATAGAAATGTGTGTGTGTGTGTGCATGTGTGTGTATGTGAGAGTGTGTGTGCGTGTGTGTGTGTGTGTGTGTGTGTGGGTGGAGGCTGCGGCATGCTGCCCCCCGTGGTGGGTGAGAAGGCAACCCCTAGAGTGCAGATCACCATGGAGATGCTGGCCGCGGCGCCCGTGTGTGCAGGGGGGGCGAGGGGGGGGGGGTGTCTGGCTGCCGATCTGTTGCCGGTCCTGGCAGGCGAGGCCCCCCTGGGAGCCCTCAGTGGCTCTGGAGCTCCCCTCTCTCCCCAGCAGAGAGGAGGGAGGACACCCCCCAAAATCATCACCGAAAAACAGCCTTCCAGATCCTGCTGCAGCAGAGCCGCTGTGAGCGCACTGCCCGACTGAGCGCTGGACAGGAATACAGATACTGACCTTTATCTGTCCCAGACATGCATGCATTCCCACTCTCTCCGGCTGCAACAGAGCGCGGACGGACCTCGTCGTGTTCGCTCCGCTTCAAAGCGGTCGTTTGCCTTTTTTTTCGAATCTTTTTGTATGTTGTTGGTACTGCATTACAGAGTAGGCCTTGCAAATTGCGGTCATTTTGTTATATTTATATATTTTTTTATTTACAATGTGGAAACTATGCTGAATATTGACAGACTCTGGAGCAGACATACTGTGCATGCCGCTGTTGCTCTGTGTAATTTCGCATGCACTCCTGAAGAGTCTTTTGTCTTTATTGATAAGCTGCTGTCACAGGCAAATCCTAACTGGTTGTAGTCAAGTTGGCAGCAAGGAAATCACGTTATTAGCATTCAAGCGTAGTTTGACACTAATAAGACCATTCTAAATGTATTTAAATCTGCTTGTTTCCCACTGGTTGGGGGAAATCAAGGGTTCAATGTGTGGTAATTGGTTACATCTATACTTAAATGGATGACATTGCCCCCCCCCCCCCCCCCCCCCCCGAACACAGAAGAAGGGATACCCATCATAGCCCCTTTTCCATTAGCGGAACTGGAACCTAATGGCCCGCTGGAAACCTAAGCACAAAATCTATGCATCCCGGTGCTTCTCGGCTGTTTTCAGCCTTTATCCGAAACGAGAACTTTGGCTCCTGACGTCACCCTCGATCCTGCCAAAGGAGATGCAGAACAGAGAAACTTGCTGTAAAATATTTTTATAGCTTTGGAAGGTTGCTGTAAAGACGGCATGGCCATGAGCTTAACTGAAAACAGGAAATGCAGCATCATGCAACTACGTAAATTCACCATACCTGATGAAGTACTTCAGTGGTTCATTTGAATGTTTGACTTCAATTGTATTCAGTCAATTAATGATTTATTTTGCTGTTGACATGACATTTTGAACTATGCAGACCCTCGGAGTGAAACATGAAGCACAAACAAGTAGTTAGCTAGCTAATCGTCCACAGTTATCTCACTGTAACCAGCTAGGTATATGAATTGGAATGGGTAGATTTCATCAAATAAAAAATGTATGGATGGAAATTATGAGAGAGTATATTATGTTGCTAGTAAGAACTGACAGTTAGCCAGATAACTAGCTAGACAAGCAAGCAACTGTCAACATAGCTAGATAGCTAGCTTGCTAGCAAGAAAGTAGCAGCAATTAGCACGTCAGTAGAACAGCTGCTTAAATCAGCATCACTGTTGATGGGAATGCCACATTCAAGAACATTTCTGGAATGGTAAAAATAGCAGTCATTGAATATATATCCTACACCTTTGGTCAAGTTTGCAATGATTCTCAAATTAATGCAATGATTGCATTTCTTTTGTGCAAGTTAAAAATTATTATTTGTTATTGTGCTAAATGGAAACAAATGATTTCTGCGTATTTCTGGTCAGCCAGCTTTTAGCTAAGTTGAGCTACACATTGGAAAGTGAGCTGACAATGGCTCATGCCGAAGCTTGTGGCATTGTTGCGGTAACGCTGAATTCAGGCTGGTGAATATGCCCCAGTACAATCAGAACAAAGAACAAATGGCAGGACGGTGATCCGTACAATACGAGATTAGTGACTGCAGGCTTTAAACACAGGCAGAAAAAAATCTGTTTTCAAATTCTGCAATGCACCCAGATCAAACAGGGTTTTTTTTTTACCTTGCTAAGTCTACATGTTATTCCTGATCTTTCAGATAACATAGGCGTTCTGTTGTTTCACTTTCCTGTGTTAAGCTGTCCAAAATGTTGTATCAACCCCAATCAAATGTCTTATTACATCACGTGGGCATTAGTACAGCACATAGGTGTAAGGAACATGCTCTGCTGAATGTGGTAAAATGTTTGCTTGGTTTCCTTTCCTCTGAGGTGAGGTTGCGTGACGCCGGGAGAGCTGATGACCTTGTGTGTGTTTTTTTCTGCGCGTGTCGTCTTTAGTGGTCGGGACGGCCAAACAGAGGGCTCTGCTGCTGGGCACAGAGATGCTCCATCGTCCATCTGTTTATTTCCTGCACAGTCGGCAGCCCACCTGAGCCCCCTGCTGCACGCACACACACACAGGCACGCACAGATACACGCACGCACGCACGCACGCACGCACGCACATACACACACACACATGCACGCATGCACACGCACGCACATGCACACACACGCACGCATGCAGATGCACACACACACACACACACACAGGCACGCACAGATACACGCACGCACGCACGCACATGCACACACACGCACGCATGCAGATGCACACACACACACACACACACAGGCACGCACAGATACACGCACGTACAGATACACGCACGCACGCACGCACATACACACACACACACACACACACACACACACACATGCACGCATGCACACGCACGCACATACACACGCATGCACATACACACAGGCACGCACAGATACACGCACGCACAGATACACGCACGCACGCACGCACATACACACACACACACACACACACATACACACATGCACGCATGCACACGCACGCACATACACACGCATGCACATACACACAGGCACGCACATACACACACACGCACACACACACAGGCACGCACATACACACACACGCACGCACGCACATGCACACACACGCACGCATGCAGATGCACACACACACACACACACACACACACACACACAGGCACGCACAGGCACGCACGCACAGGCACACACACGCACACACACACAGACACGCACAGGCACACGCACATGCACACACATGCATTCACACACATGCACATACACACACAAGTACACACGCACATACACAAACGCACATACATGTACGCCCGCACGCACACACACACGCATGCACATGCACACACACGCATGCACACATGTACATGCATACACAGACGTGTGCACACATACTCACATGCAGACATACATGCTTACAAAATGTAATGGAGCTCAGAGGGCCGTGTGAACAGTGTGCTTGGTACGTGCATCTGAAGTCAAACCGCGGGCTCCACACTGCTGCTGCTGTATTGTCCTTTCTAGTGGGGTGAGTGGGGGGTGCGAGTAAATCTGACATTTTTGTACATAAGTACTATGCACAGTATATGTGTTTACAGCATACAATATATAAGGAATACGTATGAGTGTTTGTAGAATACAGTATTTAAGTAGTGCAAATGTGTGTTCACAGTATACAGTATATAAAGCATGTGTATTTGTGTGTGCAGTGTAAATGTCTGCATGGACCTGAAGCTGAAACCTGATGACCCATACACTTTAATATCGGACCCAAACCCAGTCCGAAGATGATAGCATTATCTGTTACCTTACCTGACCCAAACTCGACCTGAAGTGGGACTGGGTGCTACTGGTAATAATGAAATCAAAACTAATTAAAATCACAACATGTTACTGAAACCGCTCCTTATTGAGAAAATGCAAAAAATAAACACACAGTATGCAATGTTAAGCAGATTAACAAATGAACTCAAGGCAGACCGTCCTTTTCGTGAAAACAGCGCACTATAACATCTGTACACGTCAACAATTAAAAATTCAAAAAACGCAGTTCAACAGTTCAACAAAACAAACAGCCTTTTTTCAGGGAAACGCAGGGTACTTAAGTGAAAAGTCCTTCCTGCCTAAATAAGTAAGTAGGCTACATAAATGAATCCTCAGTTAAAGCTTGATATATTCAGTAGCTTTAAAAACGTGAATTCCCTTTTTGTGTATGCCATTCATTCAAAATGAGATTTTAGCCCAGATTTTAGACAGCACAGCATATTAACCTGATATCCAGAACCGCTGAGCCTGGCTCAACCCAAACCCGAGAGCTATAGCGCAATTACAGGCCTGAACCAGCCCGAGTCCAACATGTGTCCTTGGGTCCTGTTGGGCTCAGGCTGGGTTGCAGGGTTTTACAGCTGTACATATAGTACATTAGGAGTGTGTATGTGTGTGTGCAGTGTAAAAATCCAAAAGAAGTGTGTACAGCATATATAGTATAGAGTGCATGAGCTGATCAGTATAAAAGTCTGAGTATCACGCAGTTAGAGCCTTGCTTTCAGGCCACCAAGATCCTGGAACTGTGTTGGATTGGGAGGACTGGCTCGGCACTCCTATGCAGGACACACTTGTGGCGATCTGCCCATCTAATTCACTTACGCCGGGGCAGGCAGCCTGCCCGTGGCGGGGAGACACTGCCTGTGTATGGCTCAGATTTGATACCATTAGGCAGCGGCTTATTTTTAATGCAAACTTACGTTTAATACATTCATTGATTGCCATCCACAAGATTTATTGAGCTCCCATATTGCATAGAATAGTGCTTCCCCGCTACGCATCCTTTGGTAAAAGGGTTGTTTCCAGATTTTAGGGGTTGGTACAGTAAATACGATATTATTTTCCAGGCTGGCACGCATCCTTACAATGCATGTAAGTAGCATTTACAGTGTGTGATGCGGTTTGTAGAACAAGGAATATTTATAGTCCCCCCCATCCCCCCCCCCCCCCATTTCAAGTCTTGTATGACAGTGGTGGGATGTCAGGGCACACGCCCCTGGGGGGGGGGGGGGGGGGGGGGGGGTCCTGTGTCCTGTGACAGGATCATTGATATTCCAAGAGATGTAAAGCCTTAAGACTCCAGGGCTCTTCCGGACAGTTTGTGCGTCTCCTTGGAAACATACCAGCAGATTTGTGTCAGGAGGTCACTCTTCTCTTTGGGGTTTAATGTCTTGAATCATAAGAGGAAGTGATTACCTGGTTACTGGAGTGACCCCTCTTGTCAACAGTGGTGCGTTATGGGGAGGGAGATGGGGGTGAAGGGGGGGAGGGGGGGTGTTGTGAGTATGCAGCATAAGTGCCTGACCCTGAATTCAGAGGGGCGCAGATCTTACTTGAACGATGTACAGCTGGCATTATGATGAATGAGAACTGCTGTAAAAAAAAAAAAGATTATCCATTTGCCTCCACGTTGTGCTGAGAGAGGCGAAGTCATTTAAATTCCCCTCACGATAAAGATCTGGAGAACATAAAACACAATGCCGCTAAGTGGAGAGCGTGGGGGGAGGGCTGAAAAACGGCACTTTTACAGGGAGGAAATCAAAATGGAGCTCACTGCTGAGGATTTTCCCCCACACTGCGAAGAAGAGGGGTTTATCTCGAGGGCCGAAATGCAAAATCGCAACGGGAGCACAGCGCAGAAAAAAGGTTTGGATTCTTTAGTCGCTGCTCGGATACTTTGCGAGCTCAGGGAGGGGGTCTGCTTGGCCCGATGTAAACCGATTCAGCGCATCCTAAAGTGTTTGTGTGTTCGCAGTGTGTCAGCTCCGCTGTACCCCCCCCGCCTCTGTGTTGCATGCTCCGTACAAAGAGGCGTCCTTGCCGTGCCCAGAACAGGCTGACCCGACCGTTACAGGGATGGGGTGTGATGTGTAGGTGGGGGTGTACCATTCAAGAATGTTTCTCCTGTAATTTACTGCCACACACCTGCAGGGACACACAGGTCCACCTGACCGATGTCAGCTTTTTAAAATCCTGACAACGGTCACTGCCCAGAATGGGTCATCCCAACCACCAGCTGCTGGTGAAATTCCAACGCTTTCCAGAAACTTCTTAAGAGCTCAGTCATCTCCGAGCAGCACCAAGCGGTATTGGCTGCAAAAGGAAGCCAAAGGAAGACCTGTCGGTTTTCCCTGCGTATGTGTTATCTGCATGGGTATTGGTGCCAAAACACTCTTCACACTATGGGCCATGATTAGTACACAAACATGGATCACTGCGTTTTTCAGCGTTAACAAAACAGCCACAATCAGAACTCTCCTAACTCTCTCACAGTCATGTGGAGATATGCACATTGTGTCATAACTTTCATAGTGACAGCAGCAGTTACTAAAGTATAAGAATAGGTGGAGGCACACAAGTGATTACCAAGCCAGTCAGTTATCCATGTTATACATCGTTCATAAATGGGAGCTGGAGTATAGTTTTAGAGCTCTTTAAATGAAACGTCATTTTTGCCGACAATGAAGTGGCGAGCATTTTGACCTGCGGAGAAACGAGCAATGACTGGCTCTTGTGGAGTTCCTATTCATAAACGTGCATCCAGTAAGGGGGACACAAACAATAACAGGAGACAAACCATTTGATTCAATTGGACATTCGTCCTTAATTTTGCTCGCAATTAAATGCAAGTAAAACCAGAATCAAATTATTTTCTCAATACACAGCTATGCTTGTCAGCTAAACTCACCCATTGGATAATGCGAGATTAATAACATGTGTGTAGAGTATACAGGATGATGTGTTTGTGTCTGTAGGCTTGCTTGTTTTGAGGTTCAGACTTGCCTTAGGAGTCCAGACGCTGAAAACTACATCAGTGATGAGGCCTTATTCTGCTCTGGCTCTGATTTGTTATCATCATCAAGGCAGTTGTGGCCTCAATTGTGTGCTATATTTATAATTTCAGCATTAATCATTCATATTTTTAGCTGCTCAATACATACTGACCCAATACGTGCGTATGGATATGAAAAAAATATTAAGATTTGTATGGTATCTAAATTATCTCCAGACATAGGCGCTTAAATGTAAAACTAAAATTACATTTGGAGAAAAAAAGAAAACTGAAAAATTCATTCAATGCAGATGGGTATTGATAGTATTGAGGCGTGGAGCTGAAAAGAAGCTAGTGCTTTGTTACACATTGTGAAGGCTGGCATTTGCCTGCGGTTTCTGCCACGGATCCTTCTCAGTCGTGCCTGTTTCGTCCTCATGTCCAACCTTGAGGCGCTCGTTCTGGGGGACAAGACGGTTCTTCTTAGCGTAGAATGTAATGAAAAGTAATTACTTTTTTAAATAACACCTTTATTACATCTTTTGCAATCAGTCTTTTTTTCCTCTCCGTTTTGTTACACGGTGGTTGCGCTTCCTGGTTTTTTTTTTTTTTTTTCTGAGCGCCGGCCCGGTCGATACGAACGTGATTCGAGGACGAGCGGAGTGATAATAAGCCGCCCAGACTGCCGCCGTAATTAAGGCCTCGGCGGCCCCGGCGTCGGCGACGGTGAGCGAGAGAAAATGGCCTCGCTCTCGATGCCGGTGACTGATTGCTGGGCCGTCGCGCTCACCTGAATTTTTCGGCCCCCTCCTGCATTGTGAGTGTGATTGCCGGAGTGCGGGTAATTGCGGGTGCTGCCGGATGACATTTTAACGAAGCTTGCCGCCGTGCCGCGCCATGCCGCAATGCTACCGCGGGAACGGGGCGGCGGGGGGGGCTCATCAAAAGCGGATTTAGGGAAAGCTCGCGTTCAAAATGGAGGACGGGCTCAAAACAGCAGCCATACGGTTTTCAGCTGGGGGCAGAAGTCGCCCATAGGCGCTGATCTAGGATCAGATTCACCCAACCACAATTCAAACCTTAACCATTATATCGAAACAGGAAAACTGTTCCTGTTTCAGCTGTAATGGGCGGATTCTTTCCGGAGTGTGTTTTTGGGGAGGTGGGGGGGAGGGGCTGTGTTCCGCATCTTCACCTTAACACTAACATTGACCCGTCTGATAGGATGAGACCAAATGATCAAACGAGAAGGTATCTGTATCCAAAATGCCGTTTGAGTGGTGCGGTTTAAGTATGAATGAATGCCACCTCATGAAAATCGACCAACAGCCTCAAATAGATGAGCGGCAATTGCTGTAGGCAGACCAAACGAATTCAAATGAGTCAGAGCGCTCTCTCCTTCCTTTACCCCCCGCTGACTTCATCTCACCCAATCAAAACGCTCTCCTCTGGCACACTAATATGAAAAGCAGTTTTAGCTTTGGCCAGAACCGCCAGCCTTCTAAAAAGGTAAAAATCGAGACGCTAATAGGGGTCAGCATTTCCATTCAGGATCATTTCACGGGGAGAACGTGCTTATCGCCAGGGAAATACGCAAATAGGAAATGAATTAAGAAAAAAAACGTACATCAAATATGTCAGTCATTGAGAACGATTAGTGTTCTTTTTTCCATCTTTGCCTCATTTTGCTTGGATGTTTCTCGCCCTCCCCTAGCCTGTCATTCAAACACAAGGCCCGTAGTACTCCATTTCTCTTTGCTAATGCAGTCTGACGCCGGGGTGGTGCAGGTAGGGGGATACCTGTTGGGCACAGTACGGTTTCCAGCTTTCCCGTCTCCATAACGACAACCCGGGTTTGCTGCAGTTGGGTGTGTTTACCCATCCCTGACTCTGCTATTCACAGCTGCTGGGGGTGGGTGGAAACCAGGGAGACACTGGGCGGGGGGGCAGGGGGGGGTTTGGGGGGATCCTTGACAGGCCGTCGTTGCCTCAATTACAGCAGCAAGATTGCATAAGGCATAACGACATCACGGTTTTTGCACCATGACAGGCCAATGATCACCTCGGCTCCCGAGCGTGTCTCCACAAACTGAGAGGAGGGGGGGGCGAGGGGGGGGGGGTGTTAGGGAGGTAGGAACAGGAGCAGGGGCAGGAGGGTTGGTGCCTGCCTTTGCAGTGAGTGCCAAGGTTTTGAAAAGGAGAGTGGGGAGGAAAAAATGAAAGAATAACAAATTGCAAATGGACAGAGAATCAGAGAGATAAACAGTACCTTATTCCCTTCCCACTGCTACAGACATGCATCTGGAACAATGTAGGTCAGGCAGCCCCAGTGTCTCAGTGACTACAACCAGGGAAGGAAAGAAATGGACTCGCTGCCGTCTGTTTAAGGTGTACCTGCCGCTGTCAGTTCGATGTGTTTCCTGTGGCCTGTATGCCCAGTCCTCTGTACAAGTTGTCCCTGATGCTGTTTAAAGTGTACCTCCAGTTCTCTATGTCAGGTTTACTTCCTCCTGTTTAAGGTTTACCTCCAGTTCTCTGTATGAGGTATACCTCTTGCTATTTTAAGGCGTACCCACTGCTGTTTCCTACACTGTGTTCGCAAGGTACCCAAGCATTCAGACCACTCGAAAATGCACGGTGGAATTATTTACAGACAGCTTACACACTCCAACAGATAGTTACTTCATTTCAGAAGTGACAGCAGCAAGCTCACAGGACTGTGTGTAGTAAAAAAAAAAGCGCAAATCGCTGTAGATCCCCTTGAGCCAGACCCATATTGTATTATGTTGTGTATGAAAGACAAGGTTTTGTCGAATACATGTTATACATTTATTTTTCATGAGGTTTTCATCTTTAGAATAAGGTACTTGGAGTATATACTGTAGCCCTGAATAGATGCAGCTAAGCCTTTGATGTAAGGTCTTTTTACAGTTTTCAAAAAAATAAATTTGAGGTCACAACGATGTTTGGTAGTGTCTTGATTGGAGAGAGGGAGAAATGAGCAACACTCATCTCTCAATAGGTTTTTTGTGCCATTTTGTGCTGCCGTGCAAGAATCCTTCATGCATGGTCAGAGGCTTCACTGACAAACGCAAGCCATTAAGCAGGCGGAATTAGCGGCGACCTCGAGATCGTCGTACAAAGCCAGCGACAATCGGGAGGCACAAACGCACTTCGGAGCGCCGGAGGGAGGAGGAGCTATCTCACAAAGCCGGTGAGCGGGTGGTTCTCTCTCCCTTCCTGAATGAAACCCCGATGAGACGCCGCCCGGCCGACACTCGGGTGCTGCTTTGGATGCGACTTCGGGGAACCGGCGCCAACCCAATGGGGCGAGCGAGGAGGTCGGGCGTCCAGAGAAAGCAGAGAGACGGGTAGGCGCTTATCTCTCTCGCTGTCCCTCCGTGGAGCCGGCAACCCCTTGCCCCACCTCCAGTTCTGTTTTTCGCTCTGAATTGCGGGACGGCGGGCGGCCGGGCTATTAGGGGATTTACGGTAGTGGCGGCTTGCCGCGGCTGCTGCATGGCGCTGATTATAAGCGGCGTAGCGAGCCCCGGAGGGGTCCCTTCATTTTCCCGACACACTCCACTGCTGCCCCATTAACAGTTCGTCTGTTATCTCCCTACACTGCTTTTAATTAGTATCATTGAATGTGAGGCTCAGCCTGCGCACGGAGACGGAGAGAGAGGGGGAAAAAAAACCACGCAACGGTTCAAAAAGCCCAGATTCGCGTTCCTGTTCCCTTCAAACCGCAAAAAAAAACGCCGCCATCCTCTCATTCTCACTCTCCTCCAGCTCTCTGTCTCGCCCTCTTTCTCGCTCTCTCTCTACCTCCTCTCCCCCTGGTTCACCGTTTTTT
>NC_050594.1:4671118-4678618 GCF_013368585.1 Megalops cyprinoides | reverse complement strand
ATAACTATGCAGTGCAGGGTAATGATTTATAAATACTACACATGAATTAGGCTGAACGTTACTGCAGATAAATTGCAGGCACTCTCAAAACCGTTATCCAGATACACCCCCCTCCGCCTCGCTTTGCTGTCTGCTTTAAGTATCCACGAGGGAGGAGCGACACCAGGTGAAATCAACCTGTCAAACGTGTCGGTTTACCTGTCCATTTTGTCCTGATCTTATTCTTCATGTATCGGTATGCCGCTAAGGCACCTTAATAGAACATCTTTAGATGCCTGTGAGAGCCGCCCTCCTTCCTAATGAGAACGGTGACCAAAGGCGCATGGAAGACGGATGTCTTGACCGAGGGGACGTCAGGGGAGAGGGAGGGCTGTCTCTTCCCCTGCGATCAGTCTCTGACCGAGCCCCTGTCATTGGCGGTGACACTTCCCCGCAGCAGATTCGCCATAACCAAGCGGAGACGGGAGCTCTTAAACATATGGCGTGGATCAGCGGTATCTGCCGGGCCTCTCGGGGGGGGCAGCCATGAGGGAGGCTTCGTCTTCCCTACAGCGATCCTCCGAGACCACCTAACGACGACAACAGACCGGCCGCATCCACCTCACCTGTCAGTGTGAGCTCCTAATGTGGGCCGTTAAAGAACACGTGCCGGCAGACGCAGGCCTGTGGAAGATTTGTGAGGTTTGTTTCACTGCTGTGTCACATTGAGCTGTAAATCCTCTAGATCGAGGAAGCAAGGCCGTGATTAAAGCCTCAGCACCAATTGGTCCGTCCTCTATGATGAGGTCTGCTCCTTCCTGTAAGGAGGCGGAGTCTGAGCCGGAATGGATCCTTCAGGGCCAGAGAGGTTAAAGGTTAAAGGTCGCGACCTGTTTGGTCATGGGGGTCATCGTAGCCAGTCTCACCTCATTGTGAGCTGGTACTACTTCAGATATACCTCAGTATTCAAAGAAAATTGATTCCATAAGGCCACTTCAGTATCAGGTAGTTCTTAACCAGAGACCTAATTAATGTGACATATATAGGGATGTATTTTAGGAGTTCATAACACTGTGGTATTTAAAAAATGTTGTTACCTACTAAATATACATCAGATACATCTACATGAAATATTTCATAAATGTCTATTGAACATACATTAATTAAAAGCCATTAACATTCAAATTTCATTTAAACTAGTGTTGCAATTGCCTCTGCCTTGAGCTATAGCGGTTATTTTCACTAGCATGCCACACTGATGAATTCACCTTTACAGCTTGAGTTAAAATTATTTTCAGTGCGGGCTGCGCTAACCTGCGCGGCCTCATTTTTTCCCCCAACCTCACTTTTAACTTCTCCCGATTCTACCCTCCTTATGATCTATATTTTAGTGTGTTAAAAACTGCTCTGCGCTTCATCTTTTGCCCATGATGGCAGTCGCAGATGGCAGTCACAGTCGCATCAGATGGCCGCAAGACTGCCGTAGTTTAATGTCTGTGTTTTGTGAAAAATACTACAGGGAGAAAATCATGTTTGATTACTTTTAAAAAGCAAGTTCATTGGCACTGTACAAAATTACTTTAAACGATTAATATATATATATATGTATGATTTTTATATATATTATTTACATACTTTAAAAATGTGTTAGCTTCTTTATGAAGGAGCTTTGCTCTGAGGGGCCTCATTAACCAGGGTATACCTGTCTAGGGGACATTCTACTTGAGATGGAAAAGCCCCCCTGAGGAATTTCATACGAAGTGATGCTTTGAACAAGTGTTTCACAGTAAGCCACCCATCTGGTGGAGATGCGGGTGTTTTTGCGGAGAGGCGCGCCTCGGAGTAGGACCGTCACGTGCGGCCATGCGTGTTGCGTGATGGTCGCACGCTTTGCTGATGGCGGGGTTCTGGCAGACCCGATCCCGCTCGGAAATGATTCAGCCCCAACCCCCTCCTTCAGCGTGCAAAAGAGAAATGCGTCTGGACTGGAGTCTGGATCACGTGACGGGTTCAGCCAAGGACAACTCGGGGATCTGTCATTCACTGGGTGCCGCATTTCACGCTAATCATTCACAGCCGCGCGGCGGGTCGCCCCGCAAAAACATTTCAGATCGTGACCGATTTCTCCCTCGCTGCCGTCTGCGAGGCAGCCCGGCCCTTCCACCCGCAGGTCAGGAAGGACACGTCTACACATAGTACACGCTAAAGCTTCCAAATGACCCATATTTGCCTTTAAACACGGCTCCTGACGCTACGTGGAAAGGGGACTTTATGAGACTGCAGAGGCGACACGCGAGGCCTCCTCCGAGCGGAGACAACGCTGCTGTTTGCAGCAGTGAACCCTCCTTGGCTGCAGCAGCTGACGCTGTGACCCAGTTTCAGCTACCTAAATTAGTGATGAGTGCATGATTCTGCTAGTTAGGCCAGCGCCGTCAGAACGTTGTGGTGCACCCATGCAGTTGGGCTTTTTCTGCAATTATTAATATCCAAGCAAGCAGAGCACCTGACCTTTGTGGAGAAGTTATATTCAGGATGCAGACTGATTATGTCCATGCATGTTACATTTATCCAGTAACATTATTATTATTATTTATTCAGTTGTCTCTGGAGAATATATTGTCATGTTGTGTTCAGCTTTATGATTTAGTTCAGGTCTCCTTGCTGCTGAATTTTATGTTTATATCGCTAATGTTTCTCTTAATTTTGTTCACCAAATTCTCCGCCTTGTCGCAACACCATTTCAAAGACTTCGGCCTCTGTGGATTCCCTCTTTGATTTTGCATGAGATCACTATTGCATCATGAGTGGGAAAAAAAAGAATGTTATTATGCAATTTATTTTTTTAACAAGCAATGGGGGGAGTCTTCTCTCGGGTTTGATTTAATTAATTGAATTATTCATGCAAGCCCGCTGACGCTGTCCGTTCTGTCTTTCCTCTCCCCCGTGCGTTCAGCTGCTGGTGATGCGCACCCTGCATGTGTCGCATTAGCGGGCGGATAAAGGCTTGCGTGCCAGTGTACATTAGCGGCGGCGCTAATGGCGCAAACAGTGTGAAGTCTGCCGTCGGCGCGGCTTCGCGCTCCCGGGGACGCTCATCGGATGAAAAAGGCTATAGATGTTGTTTTGATTTCAGTAGCGGCGGCGAGCTGTCTTGCCCGGGCTCACAGCGACTAGAAGAACGTAACCGTAACGTTGAGGCGACGTTACTGGTGAGGCCATGCTGCTTTGTCTTTCTGCTTCACTTGGTAACGGAGGCTTTTCCGTGACGTCGGCCTCCGTTAACAAAAACTGCGCGATAGCATTACGTGTTACTTAGGGCTCTGTGTTCCCTCTTGACGAATCTTGGATCGGAACAATAACAAACATTTGGCACATAGGTTTTTCACGGCTAGAGAAATTTAAGCAGCTTATGGATAGATGTTGTGTATATCTCTGTATTGTGAGGTAGGGATAATACCGTTTGAGGACACAGTACATAGATAAGATCTCAACTATACTATCCATGCTGGTCCATTTTATACTGTCATCATCCCTGCCTTTTGTACTGGTTAAGTTGAATGGTATCAGTAAAGCTAGAGACACTAGTGGTATCACTGAATACAGAAGTTGTGAAAGTGTTACATTTTGTCTTGTTACAGCTGAAAAATGAACAGAATTTAAAGGTATGTCTTGGCTCAAAATCCTTCTGGAAATGGTCTGGTAAACCAGTTGAAAATGACAATGAGTTAGTTTCATTACATTTTTATGCAATATTAAATATTAGGACATCATAAATGTGGCCATACGAAACAGTCACCCCATATAGGCACCTTATTTCGGATGAGAGTGGATATTTGGTTGACTCACTTCAAAAATTATGTTAATGATTTTAGTGACTAATGATCATTCATTAAAAGCACTTTACACTTACAAAAAATGTGTGGCCAATCATGAATGGAGCAAATTATCTCATCCTTGTAAAGTGAAATATGAATTTTGTTACTGTAGTCTGTATATCATATTCAGATTAGGTCAGATGACACAGAAGTAAATGTTTGTAATGGGTTACTGTGCTTATTAATACAGGAAACCCCAAAAAGCCAACCTAGCCGACCCATACCTTTTACCCCGACAAAACTCTTTGAGTATTGTGAAATTTTTTTGTGAAGCTGTCGAGGGATACCCTCTTTATGATATTCAGCGCGCGATAATGAGTCAGAGAGAGGAAAATGTGAACAGCTCTGCTTATTTCACGATCTTGTGTCACATCAGGACATTTGAACCATGCCACGCTTGTCCTTGCAGAGATTGTTCAAACCAGATTGTCTATAAAGCTCCTTGGCATGAGTAATCTCTGTAAACACGTCCCTGTTCATTGAACTGAACTCCTCTGTCATTCCACTGTTCCACAGGGGCATGTTTCTGGCTCACACACTTTCACTCTTTATCTGTGAAGCGAAAAGCCTCTTTAAGGCTTTGCTGTTGCGTGTGAAGCCTCACAACAGTAATTTAAGGGGTGATATCTCTGTTTACGTGTTTGCGTCTTGACATTGTGTTTTCTAAAAATATAGGGAACGATTTGAAACATGTTTGCCCGTCTCTGTTTGAAGGCCCGGTAATTATTCTGAATGGGCCGAACAAAAGCGTAGCGTAGCGCATTGAAGGTGGACATATTGTCACAGCATGGGGAAGGTATCCGGTTTTGACGGCCTCTTTATTATGCGGTACGCTCATTGTCCTTCTGCGTGTTTTCCCATGGTGCTGTTTTCACTTTCGCGCCAAATGTCGCTGTCTGAAGCTACCACCAGGAGGCATGCCACCATGGGGGAGATTGATAAGTTGTTAGCTTTTCCTGAGGTAGGAATTTCCGCCCATCACCATGGAAACCCGATGTGCTCAAGTATAAATATGCCAGGCATTTTTTTTTTTTCTTCCCCTCCTTCTTGAACCCTCCGCTGTTTGTACGGCTAATAAGAGAGATTTATAATGTATCGTTCACTTTGATCATTTATTTTTGCGTTTGAAACATTTATGGCCTTCATGAAAAAAAAACTCCTCAGTTTACACTATTAAGCTGGAAGTTTAAGCACTGCTTTAATAAATTATATCTAATAAAATAGACATCTAAACTCTGTTACACCATGATAGTCAAACCTACCCAGAGGGAATATTATTTGGGAAATAAACATGTCCTTTCTTTTAAAGTCATGTACAGTTTATACCGTAGTAGAAGCAGACTGTGATGCTACTCGTTCATATGGTTTCATGATTTCTTTGATAAAAAAGGAATTCTAAATTCTAAAGGGTCTGTAAACCCTTTGGACATCACATTTAGCACTGGCAGGAAGAACTTTTTAAATGCTTCTATGACTTGTCTAGTCAAGCAGAATGTGTTTATGATTGCCGTCATGGGAACATCACCAAGTTTGTCCTCTTTAGAGGAAGTCCCAAGTCAGCAAGAAAAGGGTTTGACAGAAGAGTTTCCTTTTACCCAAACAGCATTTACACCTGGCCACCAGAAATACTATTTAGCTAACAATATGATAACCACAGGGCAAGCAGTTTACGTTACTGTTTTGTCATAGAGGAAAAACATAAGGGCGACCTTACCTTATATTGTTCACATCCTGCCAGACAATGATCCAAACGATGACTACTGGACTCTAGTCCCAAATGATGATCTGCAGAAGCTACCTTGCAATGTTAGAGCAGAAGAAATGCATGCTTATCCAAATTTGTATGGGACAAATGGGAAACTGTGACTAAAGCAATATTACCCACACACTGAAGTTTCTCCCAGATGTTAGTGGGTGTTTATTGTGCAAAACAACAGGTATTGCTTTGACCATTCCATTCCTCGTCGGGTCAGGTTTGGTGCTCTGCACATTAGATAGCCATTAACATTTAGCAGCAGCTTCAGTGTGCATGTGACAATATTCCACTTTTCCTTCATAGTTTAATCAGATTTCGCATAGGGGTTAGAGTGAACCACTTCTGGGTGGTGGGCTCAGGGTATGTCCTACCTCTGGGAGCCAATGTGAAGTCTGGACAGGTGTGTTGAGGGGGTCAGAGATTCTGCAGCTCCGCTCGTTACACCAATGGGGTGCCGATGGGGAAGACAGGCGGGGTGCGGCCGTGCAGCCACAGATGGAAAGAACTGCCGGTCGACAGGCGGTTGCCAGGCAGAACGCTCATAGCGGGGTGTCGGCGTTCGGTGATGGATTGAAGGAGCTTTGCCCTTGACTGCCTGGTGGGCTGGCACCCGAGCCTCGAATTTCATACGAGCAGCGATCAAAGGCCAGGGAGGGCTGTCACAGAGAGGTGAGACGGCGGTGTATTTCGGAAGGTTGGAGACCAGTCTAGCCTCAGCATTTTGAATGAGATGACATGGGCTAATGACACAGGCAGGGTTGTGTGTGTTTTGCATCAGATGCATATACTGTATACGTTTCTCTGCTGTTTTTATGTAAAGAAGAGGTTGAACACACCTATGAATCTAGCGCATTAGGAATAAAGAATTGTTCTCAACAACACTTGAATTTATTACAGTTTTTGCGGGAGTGCCTGTCCATTCATTTGGGCACAGTCTGGTACAGACTGGAAGACCAGCCAACGAGGCATTGTGGCAGTCAAAACAGGATGGTACAGGGATCCGGACCAAGAGTTTGGTAGAACAGCAGGTCCAGGCTGTTGAGAAAAAAGCTACAGAATCAGGTCAACAAACTGATGTTCTGTGAAAGAGACCCTGGTAACACCAAGGCTCTTTGGCTCTTTGGTTTGTTGTGGAGTGGAACAATAGAGATTAATCCAGTTATAATACTATTTAAAAAAGGTAATCTAATGGTTTAACACACTTATCTCTACCAGCTAGCTTGTACCTTGACTGCCCAACCATTGAAACCTGGTCATGCAGTGCTTCTAGTATTGTTGATTCCTTTTTGCTTGTGTTGTATTGTACCTCACTTGTAAGTTGCTTTGGATAAAAGCTTCTGCCAAATGAATAAATGTACATGTAAATGTACTGTGTTTATGATTATAATCATTGTGATCTTGAATGGTAATATGTTCTTTATTTACTTTTATATTCATTCATTTCTTTGGTTGGTTATAGGTACCTCATCTACAACGTGTACAATCTGGTAAACGCTAGAATGTAAAAGCAGGCTAAATCTTGGAGTGTCTTATTTGCATGAATCAGGTTTATTGTTTAAATAATGTGCATGGTTGAATGCTACAAAGCTTGCAAATAAGGCAGCCATGTATTGCTGCACAGAAATGCACTCTCCATCACGTAGCTAAGGAAGCTGCAGCGGCATCAATCACCCTCCTTGTTATTGTCAGATTATTAGTGAGACAGTATTGTGCTTTCAAATGAGGTGGCGTAATGACATATTTTCTCACTAATTCTGGTCACATAAAAATAGGGATGATTTGTCAGTTTTCTAATGTATGTAAATATTGCTTCGAGCTGATGTATGAAAAAAGGAAACAGTATGTGTGAGAAAGCGGAGAGCGCACTTTTCTTTTTTTGGTGTTGATTGG